>NC_058082.1:239794246-240083106 GCF_014858855.1 Bufo gargarizans
ACCATCTCAACACTATGTCACCTTGCCACTCTGTGGTCTCCTAATTCTGCTGCCATCTCCACACTATGTCACCTTGCCACTCTGTGCTATTCTGGAAAATAAATAATGGTGCTTGTGCTGCCCAGTAATAGAGGTCAGTTAGGTAGAGGTATATCAGATTATCAAGCTCTTCACAATGCAGCTACACAATAGAATTCAGAGGTAAGTGCTCCAGAGGACATCCAAACCACTGTAATGCAAATTGGCGCAGAATAGTAAAGCTCCACAAGAATCAATTTCCCAAGGATTTTTTTTTTATACTCACAAATTAAAAAGGTTTAAAACCAAATCGTTCTTTTCTCATGCATCAGCCTGACCTAGGTTTCGCCGGTCAGCTTTGCCAGGGGCGATAATACCACCCCTTTCAGGTATTTAAGAGCAATGCTTAAAGCACACACCTTTCTTTGAGGATACAACGTAATCTTTATAAAAACAATATAACTCTTTTACAGCAATATCATACAATTCATGTCCAAATATTCAGCACATATAATATCAATCCCAAATTAGTATAATCTATGATCTTAGATGCGACAATAAGTCTCACCACTTTTTTTCGCCTTTAATAGAAGACCACAGAGAATCAATCTCTCAACCTCTCCTTCACAAGTTACCACCCTTTTCCATTCATAAAAAAATCACATGACCGAACCTCCTATCACATGATCATGTTCTTCCAATGACATTTTACAACTACTATTGCTCTTATCACATGATCCATAGGTTAACATTCATTCATAAGAAGGTCACCTGTCCAAACAATCCGATCACGTGTCCATTTACATCCAATTTAATCTAACACTTGTTCAACTAGCCGAATACTGCATTGAATCTTCCCCTGTGTTGGATTTATATTACATCAAATGTCGATCAATTCCCTACTTACCAGAGCTTCTATATACAAGAGACGGTCCACATAAACAAGAGTGCTACAAAAGAGCCAATGGATTTCAGATTTACATTTATAACCCAATTTAACACACTAGTGGGTCAGTTAAAAACTTCTGTGTACAAGAACTGGTTCACTTTGAAAAATGATCCTAACTTAGGGCAGGTTCTTCCTGATTGTCCTTCTGTAATCTACCGCAGAGCGTCAAATATACGAGACACATTGGTCCACAGCTTTATTCCTACAAAACCAGTGAAAATAGAAAAAAAAAGCCGTTCACATGTTGCAGTTTCTGCAGTGCTTGTAGAAACCGCACCAGGGAGGACAAAAGAATGAAAAATGTACAGCTCGCTACATCAGAAGCGGGTAGGATACATAAGGTGAAAGGAGAGAAGTAATGCAAACAAATGGGGGTAGTCTATATATTGGAGTGCCCGTTTGGGCTCCAATATGTGAGCAGGACCCTACCTAAACTTAAAACACGAATACAAGAACATATTGGCAATATTAAAAAAGGTTTGAAAAATCAAAGTGTACCACTCCACTACAAATTAAATTATAATAAAAGCCAAACAGGTTTAACATTTATGGGATTAGAAAAAGTTAAACCCAATTGGCGGGGGGGGTCCAATATTTGATATAAATTGGAAAGAAGTGCAGTGGATATACAAAATGGATACCTTGAAACCAAGCGGGCTGAATATCGAATTCGATATCAAGCACTGCCTGGTTGGTTAGCTAAAGTTATGTGGACTGTCTCGTGTATATTGACGCTCTGGTAAGTAAGGAATTGATCGACATTTGATGTAATATAAATCCAACAGAGGGGGAGATTCAATGCGGTATTCGGCTAGTTGAGCAGGTGTAAGATTTAATTGGATGTAAATGGACACGTGATCGGATTGTTTGGACAGGTGACCTTCTTATGAATGAAAAAGGGTGTTAACTTATGGATCATGTGATAGGAGCTATAGTAGTTGTAAAATATCATTGGAAGAACTTGATCATGTGATCGGAGGATCGGTCATGTGATTTTTTTATGAATGGAAAAGGGTGGTAACTTGTGAAGGAGAGGTTGAGAGATTGATTCTCTGTGGTCTATTATGAAAGGGGGGAAAAGGGGTGTGACTTATTGTCGCATCTAAGATTATAGGTTATACAAATTTGGGATTGATATTATATGTGCTGAATATATGGACTTATAAATTGTATGATATTGCTGTAAAAGAGTTTTATTGTTTTTATAAAGATTACGTTGTAATAACCTCAAAAAAGGGGGCGTGCTTTATGCATTGCCCTTAAATACCACACCTGAAAGGGGTGGTATTATTGCCCCTGACGAAGCTGACCTTAGGTCGGGCGGAAGCATAAGGTAAGAACGATTTGGTTTTATGTTTTAATTCACTATCTTGTGAGTATAAATAAAAATCCTTGGGAAATTGATTCTTGGGGAGCTTCACTATTTTGTACCAATTTGCATTACAATGGTTTGGATGTCCTCTGGTGCACCTACCCCTGAATTCTATTGTGTAGCTGCATTGTGTAGAGCTTGATAATCCGAGATACCTCTACCTGATGGACCTCTATTACTGGGCAGCCCGACCACCATTATTTATTTTCCTGAACTGTATGTGAACTTGGCCCACGTCACGTGGTGAATCTGCAGCGCCGATAAGTACCCTACAATGTGTGAGAGACTGTATTTTTTATTGTACTCTGTGGAATCCTGATGCTGCTGATGCCATTACTACACTATGTCACCTTGCCACTCTGTGGCATCCTCCTCCTGCTGCTGCTGCTGCACCCATCTCCACACTATATCACCTTGCGACTCTGTAGTATCCTCCTGCTGCTGCTGCCATCTCCACACTATGTCACCTTGCCACTCTGTGGTCTCCTGATGCTGCTGCTGCCTTCTCTACACTATGCTACCTTGCCACTCTGTGGTATCCTGATGCTGCTGCCATCTCCATTCTATGTCACCTTGCCACTCTGTGGCATCCTCCTGCTGCTGCTGCTGCCGTCTCCACGCTATTTCACCTTACCACTCTGTGGTATTCTCCTCCTGCTTCTGCCATGTACACACTATGTCACCTTACCACTCTGTGTTATCCTGATGCTGCTGCTGCCATCTCCACACTATGTCAATTTGCCATTCTGTGGAATCCTCCTGCTGCTGCTGCCATATTCACATTATGTTACCACGACACTCTGTGTTCTTCTAATGCATCCGCTGCTACCATCTCCCTACTATGTCAACTTGCCACTCTGTGGTCTCCTGGTGCTGCTGCTGCTACTGCCTTCTCTACTCTATGTCACCTTGCCACTCTGTGTTATCCTGATGCTGCTGCTGCAATCTCCAAACTATGTCACCTTTCCACTCTGTAATATCCCACTGCTGCTCCTGCCATCTCCAAGCTACGTCACCTTGCCACTTTGTGATATCCTCCTGCTGCTGCTGCCATCTCCACACTATGTCACCTTGCCACTGTGTGGTATTCTTCTGGTGCTACTGCTACCATCTCCACACTATGTCACCTTGCCACTCTGTGTTATCCTGATGCTGCTGCTGTCATCTCCACACTATGCCATCTTGCCACTCTGTGTTTTATCCTCCTGCTGCTGCCATATTCACATTATGTCACCTTGCCACTCTGTGGTCTTCTGATGCTGCTACTGCTGCTACCATCTTCACACTATGTCACCTTGCCACTCTTTGGTCTCCAGCTGCTGCTGCTGCTACTGCCTTCTCCACACTATGTCACCTTGCCACTCTGTGGCATCCTCCTGCTGCTCCCTTCTCCAGACTATGTCACCTTGTCACTCTGTGGCATCCTTCTGCTGCTGCTGCTCCCATCTCCACACTATGACACCTTGCCACTCTGTGGTATCCTACTGCTGATCCTGCCATCTCCATGCTTTGTCACCTTTCCACTTTGTGACATCCTTCTGCTGCTGCTGCCATCTCAACACTATTTCACCTTACCACTCTGTGGTATCCTTCTCCTGCTGCTGCCATCTACACACTAGGTCACCTTGCCACTCTGTGGAGTCCTCTTGCTGCTGCTGCCATATTCACATTATGTCACCATGCCACACTGTGTTCTTCTGATGCAACCGCTGCTACCATCTCCACACTATGTCGCCTTGCCACTCTATCCCACTGCTATTGCCATAGTCACATTATGTCAACTTTTCACTCTGTGGTCTCCTAATGCTGCTCCTACTGCCATATCCACACTATGATAACTTGCAACTCTGTTGTCTCCTCCTGCTGCTGCTGCTACCATATCCACATTATATCAACTTGCCACTCTGTGGTCTCCTGGTGCTGCTGCTGCTACTGCCTTCTCTACTCTATGTCACCTTGCCATTCTGTGGTATCCTGATGCTGCTGCTGCCATCTTCACACTATGTCACCTTGCCACTCTGTGATATCACACTGCTGCTCCTGCCATCTCCATGCTACGTCACCTTGCCACTTTGTGATATCCTCCTGCTGCTGCCATCTCCACACTATGTCACCTTGCCACTCTGTTTTATCCTGCTGCTGTCATCTGTACGCTATGTCACCTTGCCACTCTGTGGTATCCTCCTGCCGCTGCCATCTCCACATTATGTCACCTTGCCACTCTGCGGTCTCCTGCTGCTGCCATCTCCACACTATGTCTCCTTGCCACTCTTTGGTATACTCCTGCTGCTGCCATTTCCACGCTATGTCACCTTGCCACTCTGTGATATCCTGAAGCTGCTACTGCCATCTCCAGATTATGTCACCTTGCCAATCTGTGGTATCCTACTGCTGCTGCTGCCATATTCAAATTATAATGCTACTATGGCAGCAACAGCAGTAGGATACTGCAGAGTGGCAAGGTGACATTTTGTGGAGATGGCAGTAGCATAGTAACATATTATATCATTTATAAATATATATTATATACTATGTTATTATGCTGCTTCCATCTCCAAACTATGTCACCTTGCCACTGTGTGGTATTCTTCTGCTGCTACTGCTACCATCTCCACACTATGTCACCTTGCCACTCTCTGTTTTCCTGAAGCTGATGCTGCCATCTCCACACTATGCCACCTTGCCACTCTGTGTTTTATCCTCCTGCTGCTTCCATTTATACATTATGTCACCTTGCCACTCTGTGGTCTTCTGATGCTGCCGTTTCTATTATCTCCACACTATGTCACCTCGCCACTCTTTGGTCTCCTGCTGCTGATGCTACTTCCTTCTCCACACTATGTCACCTTGCCACTCTGTGGCATCCTCCTGCTACTGCTACTCCCATCTACAGACTATGTCACTTTGTGACTATGTGGTATCCTACTGCTGCTCCTGCCATCTTCATGCTAAGTCACCTTGCCACTTTGTTATATCCTCCTGATGCTGCTGCCATATCCAAACTATGTCACCTTGCCACTGTGTGGTCTCCTGATGCTGCTACTGCCATCTCCACACTATGTCACATTGCCACTCTGTGTTATCCTGATGCTGCTGATGCTATCTACACACTATTTTACCTTGCCTCTCTGTGGTATCCTGATGCTGCTGCTACTGACATTTCCACACTATGTCACCTTGACACTCTGTGGTATCCTCCTGATGCTGCTGCTGTTGCCGCCACCTCTACACTCTGTCATTGTGCCACTCTGTCATCTCCTCATTCTGCTTCCACCTCTTCAATATGGCATTGGTCCACTCTGGACTTCTTATGCTCTTACCACCCTCCCCACTTCATGGCTGGGACACTATTTTGCCTTTCGGCCTGGCTGACATCATCATTTATTTGACCTTTCTTTTGATCTGTCAGAAGGAAGGAAAAATAAGAGGCACAAAAGATTCTGTCTGTGCAACAGCTATTAGGCCTGTATGGTCCCATCAGAATTGGCTTATGATTTAGTAGCCAAAAGCAGGAGTGGGTACAAAACACAGAAGACATGCAAATATTCCATTCTCGTGTCATCTCTGTTTTAGATCCACTCCTGTTTTTGGCATTAGCAATACTGATGGATTATTGAGGAAATGCTGACCAACTGAAGGTGAATGCTCCACAGACAGGATCTGTTTTTTGTGGGTTATTGTTCTGACGGATCAGAGGAAAGGCAAGTTAATCAGTGACGTCAACAGAAACTCACTGCTGACACCCTCTCCTCTCTGTAAGTGGGGCTTTACTTGTATAAGCATTTTATAGAACACGTTCTGTAGACATATATGTGGAATCATCTGATGAAGGTGTAAAAGGACTGTGCTTCTTCTTGACGCTAACATCGACGTATAAGGCTGATACTTCAGTTATTTGGATAGTTTTGGCCCCTTCACTGCCCAAATAAGTGAAGTATGCAGTGATTCTAAGAGAGATCCCTGTCATCTGCATGTCATTTTGACTCACATTATTATTTCACTACCAAAGCAGACTCCCTATGCATGTTACTGCAAGGCACAGTGTACTACACCACTATATACATTCTCTGCAGCCCAGAAATAGCATATTTTATTATGTAATTCGCCGCAAATTAATTTGGATCAAAGCAAATTTTTCCCCAAAAATTGGGCGAACCGGCAAATCATTTTTTTTTTTTTATTCGCTTATCTCTAATGAAGACTATTAAGGTATTGCAGGAGGAGATGGCTATTGTCCCTAAGCATCTGGCCACACACCTGCTTGTTTGTGTCAAGGGACTGTTAACATGCATTTTCAATGCCAGCGAAGAGTCACTCTTAAGGCAGGAGCAGGGGCACATCTACTGATAGAATTGAGGTCCTCTTGTTTGGGAAGAGATCCCTTCAGGATGCGCAGGATGTCTGCTGTTCCAGCAGCATTCCATTTTGTGATGGACACAAAACCGATGAAGCTGCGGTTTTGTGTGAAATAGCCTGAAATAGCCTAAGTCCTACAACACAATACAGCTACACCAAATACATGAAAACTGTGCACTATTTCATAAATTTGGTGCAATCACACGATGCAAAACCATACATAAAATGGATGTGAAAATTATCTCAAATGATAGATGTCGCCCTATGTCTTGATTTTAAAAATTGATGTAAAAAATCTATGTGAGTTAAAGTTTTTTTAATAAAAGTATTCAAGCAATATACAGTTGCAAGAAAAAGTATGTGAACCCTTTGGAATTATATGGATTTCTGCACAAATTGGTCATAAAATGTGATCTGATCTTCATCTAAGTCGCAACAATAGACAATCACAGTCTGCTTAACCACTACAGGACTGCCGCACGCAGGATTGTGTCTTTGCGGCGGCCCTGTTCCTCCTGGACGTGCCGGGGCATCATCTCGCGAGACGCGCGATTTCCTGTGAACGTGCACACACAGGCGCGCGTGTTCACAGGAACTGTAGTTGATCTACAGCCTGCCAGCGTCTAAAAGGTATATTAGACGCTGTTTTGAAAACAGCGTCTAATATACCTGCTACCTGGTCATCTGGTGTTCCCTTTTGCTTGGATCGACCACCAGAGGACACAGGCAGCTCTGTAAAGTAGCACCAAACACCACTACACTACACCCCCCCTGTCACTTATTAACCCCTTATTAACCCCCTGATCACCCCATATAGACTCCCTGATCACCCCCCTGTCATTGATCACCCCCCTGTAAGGTTCCATTCAGACGTCCGTATGTGTTTTGCGGATCCGATCCATGGATCCGCGGATCCTCAAAACACATACGGACGTCTGAATGGATCCTTACAGGGGGGTGATCACCCCATATAGACTCCCTGATCACCCCCCTGTCATTGATCACCCCCCTGTAAGGCTCCATTCAGAGGTCCGTATGTGTTTTGCGAATCCACGGATCCATGGATCGGATCCGCAAAACACATACGGACGTCTGAATGGAGCCTTACAGGGGGGTGATCACCCCATATAGACTCCCTGATCACCCCCCTGTCATTGATCACCCCCGTGTAAGGCTCCATTCAGACGTTCGTATGTGTATTACGGGTCCACGGATCCATGAATCGGATCCGCAAAATACATACGGACGTCTGAATGGAGTCTTACAGGAGGGTGATCACCCCATATAGACTCCCTGATCACCCCCCTGTCATTGATCACCCTCCTGTAGGGCTCCATTCAGAGGTCCGTATGTGTTTTGCGGATCCACGGATCCATGGATCGGATCCACAAAACACATACGGTCCTCTGAATAGATACTTACAGGGGGGTGATCAATGATAGGGGGGTGATCAGGGAGTCTATATGGGGTGATCACCCCAATGTCATTGATCACCCCTCTGGAAGACTCCATTCAGACATCCATATGTGTTTTGCGGATCCGTGGATCCGCAAAACACGGACACCGTGGATCCGCAAAACACATACGAATGTCTGAATGGAGCCTTACATGGGGGTGATCAATGACAGGGTGGTGATCACCCCATATAGACTCCCTGATCACCCCCCTGTCATTGATCACCCCCCTGTAAGGCTTCATTCAGACGTCAGTATGTGCTTTGCAGGTCCATGGATCCGCAAAACACGGACACCGCAGATCCGCAAAACACGGACATGGGCAATATGCTTTAAGCATTTTGCGATCCGCACATTGCCAGAACTATATAGAAAATGCCTTTTCTTGTCTGCAATTGCGGACAAGAATAGGACATGTTCTATAGGCTCTACAAAAAATGCAGTGTTCGCCCGATCAGGCCTGATCTTGCGCGCACACTTGCGTTCAGTCCGCCCCACCGCAGTGACAGAAATATTTTTTTTATGATCACTGAAAAAACACTGTAAAATCGCTGCGGCGCTATAAAAAGATCACTTTTGAGGGGCATGGCGAGTTCATGGAAGATTTTTTCTTTTTTTTGGCACAAGTTAGCGGAAATTGATATTTATTGTTTTTTGTTTTTTCTTACAAAGTCTCATTTTCCACTAACTTGTGACAAAAAATAAAATCTCACATGAACTCACCATACCCTTTACGGAATGCAAATGCGTAATTTTTTTTGACATTTATATTCCAGACCTCTCGCGCTTTAGGGCCCCTAAAATGCCAGGGCAGTATAAATATCCCATTTCGGGAAGAAGACACCCCAACGTATTCGCTGAGGGGCCTATTGAGTCCATGAAAGATTGAACTTTTTGTCACAAGTTAGCGGAAAGGGAGACTTTGTGAGAAAAAAATAAAATAAATATGAACTCGCCATGCCCCTCACAGAACCCCACAAATGACCCCATTTCGGAAAGTAGACACCCTAAGGTATTCACTGATGGGCATAGTGAGTTCAGAGAACCTTTTTTTTGTCACAAGTTAGTGGAAAATGATGATTTTTTTTTCTTTCTTACAAAGTCTCATATTCCACTAACTTATGACAAAAAATGAAAACTTCCATGAACCCACTATGCCCATTACGAAATACCTTGGGGTGTCTTCTTTCCAAAATGGGGTCACTTGTGGGGTATTTATACTGCCCTGGCATTTTAGGGGACCTAAAGCGTGAGAAGAAGTCTGGAATCCAAATGTCTAAAAATGCCCTCCTAAAAGGAATTTGGGCCCCTTTGCGCACCTAGGCTGCAAAAAAGTGTCACACATGTGGTATCGCCGTACTCAGCAGAAGTTTGGCAATGTGTTTTGGAGTGTTTTTTTACATATACCCATGCTGGGGGAGAGAAATATCTCTCTATAATGACAACTTTGTATAAAAAAATTGGAAAAATTGTATTTTAGAGAGAGATTTCTCTTACCCAGCATGGGTATATGTAAAAAGACACCCCAAAACACATTGCCCTACTTCTTCTGAGTATGGCGATATCACATGTGTGACACTTTTTTGCAGCCTAGGTGGGCAAAGGGGCCCAAATTCTAAAGAGCACCTTTAGGATTTCACAGGGCATTTTTAACACATTTGGATTTCCAACTACTTCTCACGCATTAGGGCCCCTAAAATGCCAGGGCAGTATAACTACCCCAGATGTGACCCCATTTTGGGAAGAAGACACCCCAAGGTATTTTGTGATGGGCATAGTGAGTTCATGGAAGTTTTCATTTTTTGGCACAAGTTAGTGGAATATGAGACTTTGTAAGAAAGAAAAAAAAAATCATAATTTTCCACTAACTTGTGACAAAAAATAAAAAGTTCTATGAACTCACTATGCCCATCAGTGAATACCTTAGCGTGTCTACCTTCCGAAATGGCGTCATTTGTGGGGGGTTTTCTACTGTCTGGGCATTGTAGATCCTCAGGAAACATGACAGGTGCTCAGAAAGTTAGAGCTTCTTCATAATGCGGAAATTCACATTTTTGTACCATAGTTTGTAAACGCTATAACTTTTACCCAAACCAATAAATATACACTTATTGCATTTTTCTTTATCAAAGACATGTAGAACAATAAATTTAGAGAAAAATTTATATAGAAATGTAGTTTTTAACATTTTACAACTGAAAGTGAAAAATGTCATTTTTTTGCAAACATTTCGGTAAATTTTGATTAATAACAAAAAAAGTTAAAATTTCAGCAGCAATAAAATGCCACGAAATGAAAGCTCTATTGGTGAGAAGAAAAGGAGGTAAAATTCATTTAGGTGGTAAGTTGTATGACCGAGCAATAAACTGTGAAAGTAGTGTAGTGCAGAATTGTAAAACGTGGTCTGGTCATTAAGGGTGTTTAAGCTAGGGGAGCTGAGGTGGCTAAACTAATAACACACAAAGAATTAAATGTTACCATGTTTTTATTGAACACACTATGTAAAGATTCACAGTGCAGGTGGAAAAAGTATGTGAACTCTTGGATTCAATAACTGGTTGAACCTCCTTTGGCAGCAATAACTTCAACCAAATGTTTCCTGTAGTTGCAGATCAGAAGTGCACAATGGTCAGGAGTAATTCTTGACCATTTCTCTTTACAGAACTGTTTCAGTTTAGCAATATTCTTGGGACGTCTGATGTGAATCGCTTTCTTGAGGTCATGCCACAGCATCTCAATCGGGTTGAGGTCAGGACTCTGACTGGGCCACTCCAGAAGGTGTATTTTCTTCTGTTTAAGCCATTCTGTTGTTGATTTACTTCTATGCTTTGGGTTGTTGTCCTGTTGCAACACCCATCTTCTGTTGAGCTTCAGCTGGTGTACAGATGGCCTTAAGTTCTCCTGCAAAATGTCTTAATAAACTTGGAAATTAATTTTTCCTTTGATGATAGCAATCCATCCAGGCCCTGACACAGCAAAGCAGCCCCAAAACATGATGCCCCCACCACCATACTTCACAGTTGGGATGAGGTTTTGATGTTGGTGTACTGTGCCTCTTTTTCTTCACACATAGTGTTGTGTGTTTCTTCCAAAAAAATCAACTTTGGTTTCATCTGTCCACTGAATATTTTTCCAGTACTGCTGTGGAACATCCAGGTGCTCTTGTGCAAACTGTAAACGTGTAGTAATGTTTTCTTTTTGGACAGCAGTGTCTTCCTCTCATGAAATCCCTTCTTGTTTAGTGTTTTACATATCGTAGATTCGCTAACAGGGATGTTAGCATAAGAATTTTGTAAGTCTTTAGCTGAAACTCTAGTATTCTTCTTCACCTCATTGAGCAGTCTGCGTGGGCTCTTGCAGTCATCTTTACAGGACGGACACTTTTAGGGAGAGTAGCAGCAGTGGTGAACTTTCTCCATTTATAGACAATTTGTCTTACCGTGGACTGATGAACAGCAAGGCTTTTGGAGATACTTTTATAACCCTTTCCAGCTTTATGCAAGTTAACAATTCTTAATTGTAGGTCTTCTGAGAGCTCTTTTGTGTGAGGCATTATTCACATCAAGCAATGAAGGGCAGGGCAGCTGTAACCAACACCTCCAATCTCATCTCATTGATTGGACTCCAGTTGGCTGACAACTCACTCCAATTAGCTCTTGGAGATGTCATTAGTCTAGGGGTTCATACTTTTTCCACCTGCACTGTCAATGTTTACATGGTGTGTTAAATAATGGTAGCATGGTAACATTTAAATATTTGTGTGTTATTAGTTTAAGCAGACTGTGATTGTCTATTGTTGTGACTTAGATGAAGATCAAATAACATTTTATGACCAATTTGTGCAGAAATTCATATCATTCCAAAGGGTTCACATACTTTTTCTTGCAACTGTATGTGAATTTTTTATATATTTATTAAAAGCATTCAAATAATCATTACTGTGTGCTTGAGCAAGGATGCTTGTATGTATCCAGCGTTAGAGATTTGCCATATGCCTCATGAGTAGGCTAAGCATGTAACTGTCAAGTCCATAAGGCAGAAAATGTATCTTTGGAAAATGCTTAGCATTTGTTTTAACTTTGGAACAACTGATTGCATATATTTGATCCAGTTTAGCTGAATTTCAAGATGATCTGTCAGTATAATATGACCATGTGTGTAACCATGTATATAGCCACTAAGTGCTTTCACTCAGCAGGAGGGCAAGAGGAGGCATGGTCAACATTTAATCAGCAAGCAAACAGAGTGGTTACCTGCAGTCATGTCTGATTGTTCAGATGTTTAAAAAACACCAATAAATAAGCAAAAAATAATAATCAAACAAACATAAGAAAACCATGCTTTGCTTTGATATAATCAGTATGCCCCATGTCATAAAGTTCTTTCATTGGTCTCACTGCTAGGAGGCTGTGGCTAGTTCAACAATTTTAAAAGTATAATGTTGCACTTAGACAAATTGATGCACTTTTAACAGTGTCAGCTTAGTACATATAACACAACCACCAACTGTTTTCAATTCAAAGAAAATTACTACTTGGATATTGATGATAGTGGGGTCAGCTAAAATATAACTTCATTACAGCAATAATGTAGAAGTATGTTTTGATTCCAGCTGATTATTAAAGCAAATGTAAGACAACTGACTGCACAGCAATGATTAAAGTTCTGAAACCACTTAACCAGAAAAAAATATTATAGAAAATAGTCATTAGGAACTTTAGCTTTGCTGTATGTAATTGTATGTACTGTACAGTAAATGCTGGTAGATTTTATAAGGTCCTCACACTGCCTGAATAGATTGCAAACTTATTTATCACAACTACAGACTTAGTGTGCAAAAAAATTCCTGAAATTATGTTTTTGATATAATAGGTTGAATATTTTACCTTGAGACACTCATCTTGTTTTGAAAGTTCTTCACAGTCTTTTTTATTCAGATATGAAGAGTTAAGTAGAAGATCCACCTCAGCAATAAACTGTAGGTGACGTGCAATCTCTGCTAGGTATGTAGAAGGCACATTAGAGGCATCCACTTTCATTCCTTCAATCATTGCATGAGTGCTTTCTTCATGAACTGTTTGCTGATGAAGATATATAACAAGTTAACTTTTTTTTAGTACATGTGCAAACAGCACAAATATGCAAATATGTACATACAAAATATATCCAAACAATAACATCAGTGTTAATAAATTGTTTAAAACCTCTAGAAACTAATATCCTTAAGGCCCCTTTATACAATGCAAGGCTAATGACTTTCTAAAGAATTTGATTTGTAATAGTATTTTGAATATTCCCTTTTGTTATATTTGGCTAATGCATTGACTTGGGTATACAAATTGTTCCTTTTTTATCTATACTGTAAACACAACTAAAATTTGAGTTGCACAATTTGGCTTTCACATCAAATGGAACTCAAAGAAAAGTCAACGTTAATGTTAAGAATTTAATGCAACATTTAGATTGACTTGTATTGTGTACTCACTCAATATTATTGCATATATAGGATGTATATCGGATGCACTGAACTGTAATATTCAATATCTGATTTGTTTTGGCTTTAATACAACTAAACTATGTCCACTATTATCTGATATATAGGGAAAAACACAATACAATAAACATGTAAAACCTAAGCAACCAGGCAAAAAGTATTCTTTTTTTAACGTTATAACTCTATAAGCACCAGAGTCAAATTATGTCTTACTAATGTTTCTTTATTGTATTCCATCTGGATTTGATTTCTGTATAAACACTACTCATAAAAAGTTAGGGATATTTGGCTTGTGTGTGAAATTTCAGGATGAACCTAAAGTGCACTCTATCCTTTACAGGTGAACTTAATGTGACTGTCACGAGGGTGTCAAGAGCCACGCCTGACTCCGTTGTACCCGGGGTCAGGAGGTCGCAGCGGTTGGCTGCACGCTCTATGTCAGATAGGGAAGTTTCCTCATTGTAGCTTTCTGGGTTTGCTTTACAAACCCTTTTGGCTCACTCAGGGATCCGTAGCTCCTTCTCTCAGCTGTTCCTTGTCCAGCACTCCCAATCCTCCTTATATTCCCCTCTCACACTTCTCTGGTTGCCAGATATAGAGCTTCCTGCCTGGACATCTATCCTGACCCACTGGAGCTGTGTTGCTGCGTTCTCTGAGTGTTGCCTTAGAACGCTACCCTCCGGATCCCTGTTGGACCTTTGTGGACAATTGTTGCCGTCCACCTGGGTGTTTGTGTTTGTCTGTGTTTGTCTGTCCTCTCCCTGGTGTTTCCCTCTTAGTGCAGTGGTGAGGACTAGCGATCCCACCGGCCCGTTCATTATCTAGGGCTCATTTCAGGGAAAGCCAGGGTTTAGGCACGTGATCGCCGCACGGGTGAGGAACCCGTCTAGGGACGACAGGGCAGGCAGGTACCAGCTGCAAGGTGAGTTAGGGGTCACCACCTTTCCCTCTCCCTTGTGCAGGGCTTTCCCTGTTTTCCTCCCTGTGTGTGACGCCGGTCATTACATTATATCTGGCCCTTATTTTTGTGTAGGTAAAAAAAAAAAAAAAAAAATTTTTTTTTACCTACTTAGAATCCAGTATGGATCCAATTGCTGCTCTGTCCGAACAATTTCATGGCCTGTCTTTGGAGGTGGCAGGATTGAAGGCGTCGGTCCTCCAGCAACAGCAGCAATTACAACAGACCGCAAGCCCAGCGGTTGCTACTGGTAACCAGGTTGTTGCGGAACCCAAGGTCCCTCTCCCTGACAGATTTTCTGGGGGAAGGGACAAGTTTTTGACGTTCCGTGAGGCCTGTAAACTATACTTTAAACTGCGTCCTTACTCCTCTGGTAATGAAGAACAGCGGGTGGGTGTTGTTATTTCCCAGCTGCAGGGGGACCCGCAGTCCTGGGCGTTCTCTTTACCTACTGATTCCCAGGCTCTTCGGTCAGTGGATGAGTTTTTCGGGGCCTTGGGTCTCATATATGACGACCCTGACCGAGTCGCACTGGCTGAATCAAAATTACGGAGACTCCTACAAGGAGAGCGGCCGGTAGAGGAGTATTGCTCTGACTTCCGTAGGTGGGCTACGGATACCCAATGGAACGACCCGGCTCTCAGGAGTCAGTTCTGCTCCGGGTTATCCGAAAGGGTTAAGGATGCGCTTGCATTGTATGAGACCCCCTTTTCCCTTGATGCAGTTATGTCCCTTTCTATCCGTATAGATAGACGCCTTAGGGACAGGTTGAAAAAACCGGAGCCATTGATAACCCCTCCCAAGCAGCAGTTAGTCTGTACGGACATAGACGAGCCTATGCAGCTAGGAGGAACTACTCATCAGGTCCGTCCTCCTGAGGTTCGCCGTAGGCGTGGGGGTTGTTTTTTTTGTGGGGAGAGGGGTCATTTCATTAACGTCTGTCCTTCTTTCCTCAGAAACAAAAAAACCGTCGGAAAACTACTAACCCCAGGCTGTGTGGAGGATGTCAGCCGGGGGGTATACGTCTCCTCCATACGTACATCGCAATTTGTGTTGCCAGCGGTTATTGTTTTTGGTGATAAGACAGAGACTGTTTCTTTCTTTCTAGACAGTGGAGCAGGGGTAAATTTGATAGATGCCCATTTTGCCCGCACTATGGGTTTGTCTCTCTGTACGTTACAGAGATCTATTCCCATATTTGCTATAGATTCTGCTCCTCTGTCTCAGAGAAACCTCACCCACATCGTTCATAATTTACACCTTCGGGTAGGGGACCACCATAACGAGATGCTTTCATGTTATGTTCTGGAGGGGCTTCCCACTCCGGTGGTGCTGGGCCTACCCTGGTTGGTAGCGCACAATCCAGTGGTGGATTGGCAGGCCAGGGAGATATTGGAGTGGAGTGAGCCGTGCAGAGAAAATTGCTTAAATAGCAATTGCTTAGTTGCCTCCATAACTACCCTACCTACATTTGTTTCGGACTTTGAGGACGTTTTTTCTGAAAAGGGTTGTCAGAAGTTACCACCTCATCGTCCTTATGATTGCCCGGTTAACCTCATTCCCGGCGCAAAATTACCCAAGACCAGGTTATATAATCTTTCAGGTCCAGAGAGACAAGCCATGAAGGATTATATCTCCGAGAGTTTGGCTAAGGGACACATCAGACCCTCTTCTTCACCCGTGGCTGCAGGGTTTTTCTTTGTTAAAAAGAAAGATGGGGGCCTGCGTCCTTGCCTAGATTTTCGTGAATTAAATCGGATAACCATCCGAGACCCATACCCTCTTCCTCTCATTCCTGACCTGTTTAACCAGATTGCGGGTGCTAGGTGGTTCTCCAAACTCGATCTTAGGGGGGCCTACAATCTGATTCGTATCAAGGAGGGGGATGAGTGGAAGACAGCTTTTAACACCCCTGAGGGGCATTATGAAAATCTAGTTATGCCTTTCGGCCTGACCAATGCTCCTGCCGTCTTTCAACATTTCGTTAATGAGATTTTTAGTCATCTAATCGGCAGGTTTGTGGTAATATACCTAGATGATATCTTAATTTATTCGTCTGATCTGAAAACACATGAGGTGCATGTCAGACAAGTACTACAGGTCCTACGGACGAATGAATTATATGCTAAAATTGAAAAATGTGTTTTTGCCGTTCAGGAGATACAATTCCTAGGTTATTATTTATCTGCGTCAGGTTTCCGTATGGATCCTAGGAAGGTCCAGGCAATTTTGGATTGGGATCTTCCTGAGAACCTCAAAGCACTACAACGGTTCTTGGGCTTTGCGAATTTCTATAGGAAATTCATTAAAAATTATTCGGTGATCGTAAAACCCCTTACTGACATGACTAGGAAGGGGACTGATTTTTCTAAATGGTCTGACGCCGCTAAAGTTGCTTTTTCCTCTCTAAAAGAGAGGTTTACCTCAGCACCTGTACTAGTCCAACCTGATGTCTCTCAGCCTTTTATTGTTGAAGTCGATGCATCAGAGGTGGGAGTGGGGGCTGTGCTGTCTCAGGGTCCGTCTCCTGGCAAATGGCGTCCTTGTGCTTTCTTTTCTAAAAAACTATCTGCAGCGGAACAGAACTACGATATTGGCAATAGGGAACTGTTAGCTATTAAACTTGCGTTTGAGGAGTGGCGTCACTTTTTAGAGGGGGCAGTCCACCCCGTCACTGTGTTTACGGACCACAAAAATCTGCTGTACCTCGAATCAGCTAAGCGTCTCACCCCTAGACAGGCTAGGTGGTCGCTATTTTTTACCAGGTTTAACTTTGTGATTACCTATCGTCCTGGGGTAAAGAATACCAAGGCTGATGCACTATCTCGTTGTTTCCCTGGAGGGGGTAATGTGAGTGATCCGGTACCCATTCTACAAAGAGGAGTAGTTGTCTCTGCGGTACACTCTGCCTTGGAGGGGAAGGTGTTAGAGGCCCAGGGGGACGCCCCGGTCTCTTGCCCTTCAGAGAAGTTGTTTGTACCGTTGAACCTACGTCTCGAATTATTAAAGGAACATCATAATTCGGCACTTGCTGGGCACCCGGGTAGTAAAGCAACCTTAGAGCTATTGTCTCGTCGTTTTTGGTGGCCAAGGTTGCGTCAGGATGTATTGGATTTTGTGTCTTCTTGTTCTACCTGTGCGCGCGCAAAAGTTTCACATACACGTCCTGCAGGGTCTCTATTACCACTCGTCATTCCCAATAGACCATGGACACATCTGTCTATGGATTTTATCACTGACTTACCTTTGTCTGCGGGTAAAACAGTGATTTTGGTAGTAGTGGACAGGTTTAGCAAAATGGCACACTTTATTGCGTTACCCGCACTACCTAATGCTAAAACTCTTGCTCAGGTATTCGTCAGTGAGATCGTGAAGCTTCACGGGGTCCCCTCCGATGTTGTTTCGGACCGGGGAACCCAGTTTATTTCTAAATTTTGGAAAGCTTTTTGTTCCCGTTTAGGGGTTCACTTGTCCTTTTCCTCAGCTTTCCATCCTCAGTCGAATGGACAGACTGAGCGTACCAACCAAAACCTGGAGACATATCTAAGATGTTTTGTGTCTGAAAACCAAGAGTTGTGGTCGTCATATTTACCGTTAGCTGAGTTTGCCATAAATAATCGCCGTCAGGAATCCACTGGCAAGTCACCTTTTCTTGGTGCATATGGTTTTCATCCCCAATTCTGTACTTTCAAAGAGGGGGGGTCTTCTGGGGTTCCCGAAGAGGAACGGTTTTCGTCATCTCTTTCATCAGTATGGCAGAAGGTGCAAGCTAACTTGAAAAATATGGGAGGTAAATACAAATGCATGGCTGATAAGAGACGGTCGCCAGGTCCGGACCTAGGAGTGAATGACTATGTGTGGCTGTCTACAAGGAATATCAAGTTGAAGGTTCCCTCTTGGAAACTGGGTCCTAGGTTTATTGGTCCTTACAAGATTGTAGCCATCATCAACCCCGTGGCTTTTCGCCTGGAGTTACCTCAGACTTTTAAAATCCATAATGTCTTTCATAAGTCGTTACTCAAAAAATATGTTCCACCTCTAGAACCGTCACCGCTGCCACCCCCTCCTGTTGTCGTGGATGGTAGTTTGGAATTTCAGATATCCAAAATTGTTAATTCTCGTCGGGTCCGCCGCTCTCTCCAATATCTGGTGCACTGGAGAGGTTACGGTCCCGAGGAAAGAATGTGGGTTCCTGCGTCTGAGGTAAACGCCGACAGGCTAGTCCGGATTTTTCATGCCTCTCATCCTGAGAGACCTGGTCCTGAGTGTCCGGAGGCCCCTCGTAGAGAGGGGGGTACTGTCACGAGGGTGTCAAGAGCCACGCCTGACTCCGTTGTACCCGGGGTCAGGAGGTCGCAGCGGTTGGCTGCACGCTCTATGTCAGATAGGGAAGTTTCCTTATTGTAGCTTTCTGGGTTTGCTTTACAAACCCTTTTGGCTCACTCAGGGATCCGTAGCTCCTTCTCTCAGCTGTTCCTTGTCCAGCACTCCCAATCCTCCTTATATTCCCCTCTCACACTTCTCTGGTTGCCAGATATAGAGCTTCCTGCCTGGACATCTATCCTGACCCACTGGAGCTGTGTTGCTGCGTTCTCTGAGTGTTGCCTTAGAACGCTACCCTCCGGATCCCTGTTGGACCTTTGTGGACAATTGTTGCCGTCCACCTGGGTGTTTGTGTTTGTCTGTGTTTGTCTGTCCTCTCCCTGGTGTTTCCCTCTTAGTGCAGTGGTGAGGACTAGCGATCCCACCGGCCCGTTCATTATCTAGGGCTCATTTCAGGGAAAGCCAGGGTTTAGGCACGTGATCGCCGCACGGGTGAGGAACCCGTCTAGGGACGACAGGGCAGGCAGGTACCAGCTGCAAGGTGAGTTAGGGGTCACCACCTTTCCCTCTCCCTTGTGCAGGGCTTTCCCTGTTTTCCTCCCTGTGTGTGACGCCGGTCATTACAGTGACCTTCTCTAAACTTTTGAATGCACATGTCCAACTGTTCAGTGTTTCAGTACGTTTTGCACAACTTGCTGTTTTTTAACAAGGAGCTTAATGGCAAAATTCACAACAGGTGTTTGATCCCAATAAATTTGACAGGTGTTTGCCCCAATAAATGTTCCTGGTTTAATTAGAATTGGTATTAAAACAGTCCCCCTCATCACGCTGTTTACATTTTAACATCATGAGACCAAGATGACACTTTACATTTGTTGAACAGTACCTCGCCAATGCGAGGATTCAAGCAGGATGTTCTTAGACGGAAGTGGCCACTGAGCTTAGAGGGTCACAGAGTGTCATCAGCAGGTTGCAACACAGATACAGAGATGTTAGAAGAGTCACAGAAAGGAAAAGAAGTGGACGTCCTTTTGCCACATCCCACACCGATGACCGCTTCATTGTAAACATTGCCCTGCAGAACCAGATGATGAATGCCACACAACTCCAGGCACATTTAAGGGAGGTGAGAGGCACCCAAGTGTCGCGTTAGACCTTTCGAAAGAATTTACATCAGCATATTCTATATGACCTGCAAGGGTACCTGACTAGTGATGAGCAGCATAGACAATATTCATTTTTAAGATATTTTGCAAATTTTGGGCCTAATATTTGTAATAAATTTGCAAATTTTAAAATTCATGAACTCCAGTCATTTTCTTGATTTTTAAAGCTGCTAGAAGTTTCCTGAGACTGCAGAAAATGCACAGTACAGTAATTGCTATCACACTACCTAACACACTGCACTGGAACCTATCAGCTTCACTATATCACTATATATATATATATATATATATATATATATATATAAAACCTACACTGACTACGTCCCACTATCTGTATTATATATATGAGCTAACTAACTATCCAATGTAATTGACTTACCAATGTATATGACTCAGCAAAGCACAGAGCACAGCAATGACACTGCTCTCTCTCTCTCTCAGAACTGCAAAAAACAGCAGAACATGGCTGCTGGGGAGTTTCTTATATAGTAAGGGGTAGGCAACTTTCCTATTGGTTGCTAGGGATGTTGCTAAGCTCAGACAAAGATATTGCAGCCTTCTCATTGGCCTACAAGCAAGAAGCAGGAGGGTACTGATGAAAAAAAAAAAACTAGAATATTTGCAATTCCGAAAATATAGCACTATATTCTAAATCTTTGCAAATTCTCAAAGTGTCGTTATTCGCAATAAAAACACAATTAGAATATTCACAATCAACACTATACCTGAGACACTACAAGGCACCGGCGCACAGGCATCATCGTCTTACATGGGCCAGGGAGCATCTACGCTAGACGACGGACCAGCGGGCCTCAGTGCTGTTCACTGATGAAAGTCGATTCACACTAAGCAAAAATGATGGCCGCCAATGATGTTGGAGAGGGCTATGCATCATCAGCGACTGTTGTCACCAGACAAGCCTTTGGTGGTGGTGGTGTTACAGTGTGGGAAGGTGTGTCTAGTAAATATTGAACTGTCCTACACTTGTGTAAGGTACAAATGACAAACAGTGGTGTACATAGAGAAGTAAGGTCCCCATAGCAAGGATAAAACCAGCCCCCCCCCCCCCACACACAGGACAGAAGGGTTTCCGCCTAAACCCCTTTCAATGACCCTTGGGTCATTTTTTCCACTGCCTCATTTGTTAAAAGTTGTTCCTTTAGAGGGTAGAGTCCTGACCAAGTTTTTTCCCACCTTAAAGGGGGATGATCCCAACTGGGCACTCTCTTGCCCTGGGCCCAATAGCAGTCGCATGGTCTGCCACTATGGTAGTTACACCCCTGGTGACAAGCCCTTATTACTTGAAAACATCATTAATCCAGTCATTATTTCTCTGCTTGAACAACACAGGCCTAATTTCATCTTCATGGACAACAATGCAGCAGCTCATCAAGGTTCCATCATTAGGGAATGGCTGCTGGACACTGGGGAACCTCAAATGGAGTGACATGCACCTTCTCCAGACCTGAATTACTGTCAGTATTGGGTCAGTGACCTCATTGCAGGGTGGCAGATCGTCACCTGCACACTGCAGCGCTATGGGTCCCAGTGCTGGCTTACCTTGCAGGACAAGCAGGCACCCTCCAGCATACCACCACATCCGTCCTCATAGCCAGGTATCATGTGGTGCGCTATAACGCACTGGGCACATCTCTCCCATTCTTATGGGAGTGGTGAGCAGGCTCCTAATCACTGAACCCACCCGGAGGCAGAGATACTGGTATATAGGGCAGCTTCACTTACCATTTAATGCCCAAGCATGGTTGTATACCTGGTAATTTCTGCTGAAGCCTGTCGTCTGCTACTTGGATTATCTGGACTATTAACCCCTGCATTGCCTGACTATAAATCTGCCTGCCGTCTACTGTAAGTTCACCTGGATTTCTGACCCTGCACTGTCTGACCACGAGTTCGCCTGACCCAGATTACCGTATTACTCTGAACTTTGTTTGGCCTTTATTGGAAGTGACTTTTGTATACCTTCTGCCAGTAAAGATCAACTGTTCCTTTACTCTGCCTTTGTTGGACTCTGTATACACTGCTGCAGTTAGCTGCATTCTGGGTGACTGGTGCAAACACCAGGGTCCTGACTCTAATTCCTAGTCCTCTATCAGCTGATCCAGAGGATCCACATCCTCTGGTCGTAACAATCCCATTAAAAAACCTACAGGATCAGCTGAGTCACCGTGTAGAGACTCCTAACTCTGCACACTTGAACCTCAATGACCTGAGGGTCGCCCTTCAAGAAGAGTGGAATGCATGCCTCATCAGACAATAAGTTGACTTGTGAATAGCATGAGGTATCGTTGTCAAGTTTTGATTGATGCTCAAGTTACATGGCAAGCTATTGAGACTGACATTTTTTGTGGGGGTAAACCCACCAGTAGAGATGAGCGAAGCGAGCTCTTCGGATCCTAGATACTAAGTTGCTTTGCTCAAAACTTTGGTTTAATGCTCTGTGGAGCATTAAACAGAGAATCTGCTTTGATTCTGTCTGTGTCCTATGTTTGGAGCTTTATCTGTCTGGTCTGTTTTTCAAGGTTCCTGATTGTTCTTTCTTCCAGTGCTCTGTGTTTTGTCTTATGCCTGTATCTGTGTTTGCCTTGGATTTGTTTGTTCTATCTGGTTCTGATTTAGTGCCTTACCTGTGCTTTTAGTGCTTTGCACTAATGTTGCTGACCTCAGTAGGTCTGCTACCATTTACACAGGGACTATTCCAAGAAGTAGTGGCCTGGTAACTCCCCTGCAGTGAAGTACAGACCCCTGTATAGGGGTTAAAGGGTGAAAACCAGGGGACATTCAGGTTAAAACCCTCAGGTCTAGCTCACGTCCAATACATAGAATTTTTGAAAAATTTGATTTGTGTCCGTATCGATTTGTCACGAATCAAAGTTGCTCCAATTGGCTGATGGTGTTAACAAACAGTGAGTTTCAAAACACAATTCATTGTTGCATGTGTTGTGCTTTCTCATATTAGAAAGCTTTGAAAATGTATTCTTTATCAGGGTCAGATTGTGTTTAACCCCTTTAGAACACTTTTCACATTAATGATCAGGCAAAATTTGGGAATTCTGACGCGTCACATTATGTGGTAATAACTTTGGAAAACTTTTACTTATCCAGGCCATTTTGAGATTGTTTTCTCGTGACACATTGTACTTCATGATAGTCATAAATTTGATTCAATTTATTTCACCTTTATTCATGAAAAAATCACAAATTTACCAAAGATTAAAAAAAATGCAATTTTTTCAATTTAAATTTCTTTGCTTTTAAAACAGAAAGTGATACCTCATAAAATATTTATTTACTTAACATTCCTCATTTTTCAGGACGTTAGAAGGCATATAATTGTAGAATCAATTCATAAAATAAAGACAATTTCCAAACACGCTTTTTAATAACCAGTTCAGGTCTGAAGTAATTTTGTGGGGCTTACATAGTGGAAACCCCCAATAAATTACCCTATTGTCGGTACTTCACACCTTAAGTTGCTCAAAACTGATTTTACAAACTTTGTTAACGCTTTAGGTGTTCTACAAGGATTAAAGGAAAATGAAGATGACATTTAAAAATTTCACTTTTTGGCAGATTTTCCATTTTAATATTTTTTTTTCCTTAACACATCAAGGGTTAACAGCCAAACAAAACTCAATATTTTTTACCCTGATTCTGCAGTTAACATAAACACCCCACATATGGTCGTAAAATGATGTAAGGGTACCCAGCAGGGCAAAGAAAAAAAGGAATGCCATATGTTTTTTGGAAGGCAGATTTTGCTGGACTGGTTGTTAGATGCCATGTCCCATTTGAAGCCCCCCAGATGCACCCCTACAGTAAAAAACTCCCAAAAAGTTACCCTATTTTATGAACTAGGGGATAAGGTGCCAGTTTTATTGGAACTATTTTGGGGTACATATGATTTTTAATAGCTTTATATTATATTTTTTTGTGAGGCAAGGTAACCCCCCAAAAAATTTTGGGCACTGTTTTTATTTTTTGCAACATTCATCTGACCAGGGAGATCATGTGCTTTTTATAGAGCAGGTTGTTACGGATGCAATGATATCAAATATGTCTACTTTCTTCGGGTTTTTTTGTTTCTGATTTACATAATAAAACATTTTTGAAAAAATATATTTTTGTCTCCATTTTCAAAACGCCATATATATTTTTTTTTCTGCTGATAGTCTTGTTGTCTAGGCTTGTTTTTTGCAGGAACAGTTGATGTTTTTATTGATCATTCATTGTTATACCTTATGGGTCAAGATGACCAAAAATTTGGCTGTTTTAGCACAGTTTTTATTTATTTATTTTTACAGCGTTCTCCTGAGGGGTTAGGTCACGTGACATTTTTATAGAGCAGATTGTTACAGTAATAGCATTTTTTAAACAAAATAATATGTTTTAATGTCTCCATAGTATGAGAGCCATAGCTTTTTTATTTTTTGACCGATTGTCTTAGCTAGGGTCTCATTTTTTGCGAGATGATAGGTCATGTGATATAAGAAAAATATGACAATCACACTCCAATTTTAATGCAGAAAATATTTATTTAATTTGAATAGGCAACTTCACAGTACGATGTGACGTTTCGGTCAAAACTTGACCTTTATCAAACTCAGGTTGCCAGGTAGAAAGAACGAAAAGTGAGCAGAAGAGATAGGTGGTAGACTTCACCCCAGAGAAGGTCATGTGATATGTTTGTAGAGCATGTTGTTACAGACACGGAGATACCTAATATGTCTACTTTTTATTATTTAAGTTTTACACAGTAATAGCATTTTTGTGTCTTCATTTTCTAATTTTTTTCATTTTTTGGGCAATTGTCTCATCTCATGTAGGGGCCCTTTTTTTAATGAGGTTATGGTTTGATTGCTACTCTTTTGTGGTACATATGACTTTTTTGATCACTTTAAATAAGTTTGTTTTTAAGGCTACTTTCACCCTTGCGTTCAGAGCGGATCCGTCTGGTGTCTGCACAGACGGATCCGCTCATATAATGCAGATGATTGGATCCGTACAAACGGATCCGTCTGCATTATATTTTAGAAAAAAAGTTGCTCAGACGGATCCGTCCAGACTTTACATTGAAAGTCAATGGGGGACGGATCCGTATGAAATTGAGCCATATTGTGTCAACTTCAAATGGATCCGTCCCCATTGACTTACATTGTAAGTCTGGATGGAAATGTTTGCCTCCGCACGGCCAGGCGGACACCCAAACGCTGCAAGCAGCGGAGGACAAACGGTGCCAGACTGATGCATTCTGAGCGGATCCGCATCCACTCAGAATGCATTAGGGCAGTACAGATGTGTTCGGGCCGCTCGTGAGAGCCTTCAAACGGAACTCACAAGCGGAGCCCCGAACGCTAGTGTGAAAGTAGCCTAACCCTGGGTTCACACCTGAGCGTTCCTCAAACGCGCGTTTTACGCACGTTTTTGTCGCGCGTTTTTATGCGCGTTTTTTGTAATAGTAAACGCGCGTTTGACGCGCGTTTGTGTCATTGACTGCAGTGTCCTATGGCCACAAACGCGCGTCAAAACGCCCCAAAGAAGCTCAAGTACTTGTTTGAGCGTCGGGCGTTTTACAGCGCGTTCGTACGCGCTGTAAAACGCCCAGGTGTGAACCCTTCCCATAGGGAAGCATTGGTTTTCATGTCTTAAGCGTTTTACAGCGCGTTTTGAACGCGCTGTAAAACGCTCAGGTGTGAACCCAGGGTCAGTGAGTTGGGAAAAATTTCAATTCCATCATAGTTTTTATCTTTTTTTTTAATGGCGTTCACCATGCAGGGAAAGTAACGTGATCCTTTTATAGAACAGGTAATTATGGATGCGATGATACCAAACATGTTTAGTGTATTTTTAAAAACACATTATATCATTATAAATGTGTGGCTATAACAATTAGTTTTTTTACTTTTTTAAATATATTTTTTTACCCAGACTCACATGGTTATTAACCCATTAGGGACAGGGCTCATTTTCACCTTAAGGACCAGGCAATCTTTTGCAAATCTGACCAGTGTCACTTAATGTGGTGATAAGCTTTTACTTATCCAGGCCATTCAGATTTTTTTTTTGGGCACAAATTGTACTTCATGACACTGGTAAAATGAATTAAAAAAAAATCATTTTTATTTATAAAAAAATACAAAATTTACCAAAAAAAGGCCCATTCTAGAAACTACACCCTCAAGATTTCCAAAACTGATTTTACAAACTTTGTTAATCCTTTAGGTGTTGCACAAGAGTTATTGGCAAATGGAGATGAAATTTCTGAATTTTAATTTTTGGGCAAATTTTCCAATTTAATTCATTTTTTCCAGTAACAAAGCAAGGGTTAACAGCCAAACAAAATGCTACATTTATTGCCCCGATTCTGTAGTTTGCAGAAACACCCCATATGTGGCCGTAAACTACTGTACGGGCACACAGTGGGACGTAAAGGGAAAGGTGCGCCGTGTGGCTTTTGGAAGGAAGATTTTGCTGGACTGGTTTATTTGCACCATGTCCCATTTGAAGCCCCCCTGATGCACCCCTAGAGTAAAAACTCCATAAAAGTGAACCCATTTTTAGAAACTATGGGATAAGGTGGTTTTGTTGGGACTATTTTTAGGGTACATATAAATTTTGGTTTATCTATATTACATTTTTGTGAGGAAAGGTTACCAAAAATATAAATTCTGAAATTTCATCTCCATTTGCCATAAACTGTTGAGGAAAACCTAAAGGATTAATAAAGTTTGTAAAATCAGTTTTGAATACCATGAGGGGTGAAGTTTCTTAGATGGGGTCGCTTTTATGGAGTTTCTACTCTAGGGGTGTATCAGGGGGCTTCAAATGGGACATTGTGCCCAAAAAAATGGCCATCAAAATCTGCCTTCCAGAAACCATATGGCGTTGCTTTCCTTCTGCGCCCTGCCGTTTGGTCATAGAGCAGTCCTCAACCACATATGTGGTGTTTCTGTAAACTGCATAATCAGGGTAATAAATATTAAGTTTTGCTTGGCTGTTAACCCTTGCTTTAATACTGGAAAGAAAAACTGATTAAAATGGAAAATTTGCCCAAAAATTGCTGTTTTGGCATCGTTTTTATTAAACAATTTTGACCGTGTTCATCTGAGGGGTTAGGACATGGGGAATTTTTATAGAGCAGATTCTTATGGATGCGGCGATACCTAATATATCTACTTTTTAAATTTATTTATGTTTTACACTATATTATCTATTTATAAACAAAAAAAACATTCTAGTATCTCCATAGTAATTTTTTTTTTTTTAGCCGATTATCTTATTTTTTGCGGGATGAGAGGACTGTTTTATTGGCACTATTTTGGCGTGCATATGACTTTTTGATCACTTGCTATTGCAATTTGTGTGATTTTAGGTGACCAAAAAATGCCTTTTTTGCACTGTTTTTATTTAATTGTTTTGACCGTGTTCATCTGAGTGGTTAGGTCATGGGGTATTTTTATAGAGCAGATTCTTACAGACGTGGCGATACCTAATATGTCAACTTTTTCTTTTTAAATTTTAGTATTACTAACTAGCCAATCGCAGTGATCGCTGGCCCGGCCGTTAGCTGAGATCCCTGGCTGTGTGTAATAGCTCGGGTCTCAGCGCTGTCACCATGTCTGCAGACATGGTGACAGTTTAATGCCATGACGTGTATACCCGTCATGGAGCACCAAGTAGCAGTGCTCCATGACGAGTATACACATCAAAGAGCGCTAAGGGGTTAAGCACACTGAATTGTGGGAAAATAAACAAGGCTACAAGGCTTGTTGTGACCAAGTGTCCAAGTTCCCTGTCCATATTTATATACACACACATTGAGATCAGAAGAAAGGGTGGCTTGTTCTGCACATGTCCTAATGTGATGACTTAATGGGGACATCATGCCTGCCTGTATTTATAAATGCACAAATGTTAATTGTCATAAGAAACAGTGGCTTGTTCTGCACAAGTGTCTAAAATGATCCTTTAATAGGGAGAATGCCTGCCCATATTTATATATTGCGAGGATTTTCTCTGGTAGACAGGTTCCTAAATCAAACTTCCGTGTTTACTCACACATAAGGCAAACACAAAACTTCACTTTGCAGTCTTGGTGTTAGTTCACACACAATGGAAAGTCCATATAGCAAAAAAGCAGTTCTTCCTCCAGCTGTCCATAGATGGCTTTTAGGGGGCCTGTTTCCCCTAAACATGAATATCAGCCATTTAGCAAGGCACAAGCCTCAGATCCCAGCACACACACCTTGCTACTAAGCTCTTTTAAGGACAGCTAGGTGCTGCTAAAACCAGGTACAGCACTTAAATTTGAGTCCGGTGTTTGACCCCACCTGGCTGCAAAACAGCCCAGCAGCACACGCTGGGATGAAAATACCTGTTTTCCCAGACCATACCCTTCACTGTGTCACATACACCCCCTTTGTTCAACTTTGAGGGGGTGAACACTCACCAGACAATGTACTCGGGACAGGGCACCAGCATTTCCCTGTAACCAGCCTTCCCTGTGATCCACTGTAAATTTAAAGTTTTGTAGGGAAATGAACCATCGGGTGACCTGGACATTTCTGTCTTTGGCCTGGCTCATCCACTTGGCAGGGGAGTGGTCACTAATGAAGCAGAATTTTCTCCCCAACAAATAATAGTGGAGAGACTCGAGTGCCCACTTGATAACCAGGCACTCTATCCACTATACTGTACCTAATCTTTGCTGGGGTGAGCTTATGGCTGAGGAAGACAATGCATGGTCACATCTTGTGCTCCTAGGATGCCGGCACATGGCTTCGCAGTGTGGGCTTTTTTTTAACGCGCCAGCTGCTAACAATAGTGTTGTCATCTGCAGCCTGCAGTAAGCCCAACACTCACCTAGGGAGGACCACCTTAAAAAGGCCTCCCATCACCGAGCCCAGTGGGATCAATGCCATCAGAACCCACAAAGCCACACTCCGAGTGCTCCACGTCCTGCCTCTTCTCCTTCTCTATCTTCCTATGTGTCCTCCACCTCACCTTCTACCGTGCCGTTGTCGAGTTCATCTGGCACAAAGCAGGTTTCCATGGCCCAAGTGTTCGAGCGTAAAAAAATGATGACGCCAGATAATCTTCTTGCACAACTGCTGACTGCTGGCTTGTCGGAACTGCTAGCCCGCCAACTACTGCCATAAAAATTGGTGGACTCGGAGGCCTTTAGAAAATTTTGGGCCATTGGTACATCGCAATGGAAGGTCCTATGAAAGAAATATTTCTCCCAGAAGGGCATGCCTGAACTATATGGCCACGTTCAGCAACAAGTTAATATATCTCTGGCACACAGTGTCGGTGCCAAGATACATCTGACCACAGACACGTTGTCTAGCAAACAAGGGCGGGGAAAGTGCATAACTTTTACTGCCCACTGGGTGAAACTTCTGACGGCCGTCAAGCATTTAACCTGTGGATTTGGTGTTATGCCACGAATTGCATGCAGGCTTCTTCTCCTCCTCCATGCTCAGTCTCCTCCTTGGCTGACTCCTCCTTTTCCACTGCTACTGCCTCTTCCGCTGCACCCCCTAAGCTCCCCAGAACCTATTCGACGTGCCAGGGGAGATGTTGTCATGCTGTGCTGTGAATGCTTTTTGCCTAATCTTTGGGGCCTGTACTGGCCGACAGTTACATATTTATCCTATGACCGCCTAACCTACCTCCATCCACAGAATCCATAGTTATTTGCTGTCAGGTGAATGCCCATTGCCTAATTTTTGGGGCCTCTACTGGCTGACAGTTACATTTTTATCCTGTGACCGCCTAATGTACCTCCAGCCACAGAATCCAAAGTTCTTTGCTCTCAGGCGAATGCCTATTGCCTAATTTTTTAGGCCTGTACTGGCCGACAGTTACATATTTATCCTGTGACCGCCTAATGTACCTCCAGCCACAGAATCCAAAGTTCTTTGCTGTCAGGTGAATGCCTATTGCCTAAAGTTTGGGGCCTGTACTGGCCGACAGTTACATATTTATCCTGTGAACACCTAATGTACCTCCAGCCACAGAATCCAAAGTTCTTTGCTGTCAGATGAATGCCTATTGCCTCATTTTTGGGGCCTGTACTGGCTGACAGTTACATATTTATACTGTGACTGCCTAATGTACCTCTAGCCACAGAATCCAAAGTTCTTTGCTGTCAGGTGAATGCCTATTGCCTAATTTATGGGGCCTGTACTGGCCGACAGTTACATATTTATCCTGTGAACGCCTAATGTACCTCCAGCCACAGAATCCAAAGTTATTTGCTGTCAGATAAATGCCTATTGCATAATTTTTGGGGCCTGTACTGGCCGACAGTCATTTTTTTTTATCTCTAGCCACATAATCACATCCCTGTCTCACTCCTCTGCTTTTCATTATGGTGGGGTATGAGCCACATTCACCATAAGAACCTTCCAATGTCACAGGGTCATGTGACTGTGCCCCCCACCCCGTACTGTGCCCCCTTATTTTCTGCATTGTGCCCTCTTACCACACCCTGTGCAGTGCCCCTTGTCATTCCTTGTACTATGCCCTCTTATACCCTTTTATTCAGTCACGGTATGGCGGTGTTATCCGGTCACTGTTCAGAGGTGTTATCCGGTCACTGTATGGTGGTGGTATCCAATAACTGGATGGCCATAACTGTAACCCTTTCTCTGCCCACGCCATCCTTTTGTAAACCTGGCATGAGCCGGAAAAATCTGTAGATTGCGTTGCTAAGGACCTTTGTGCCAGAGTATATATTGGTGTACTCAGATTTTGTATTGTCAAATTGTATTTTAACTTTGCATTTTGAAAGGAATAGAAAATAAAAATATATTTAAAAAAAAAAGGACCTTTTGTGCCACAATCTGTGCCAGAAATACGCCTAACATAGACGTATTTCTACATAATAAATGACCACCTAATTGTATTATTATCGGTGGTAGGGCTAATATCTCTATATTTTATATATATATATATATATATATATATATATATTTTAGTGTATTATACTGTGCTCTGTATTTCCCAGTAGAAAATGATCCTTGGGAAACACAGTCCTCATCCCTGACCACTAGGGCCAGGTAGCGCTCTGTCTGTGCATGGCGGCCTCTCCTCTCCGCCACGCTGCCTCGCTGTGTACTGGTGCTTATTCTGACACCAGGGCGGGTTACACATCCTATTTTTGCCATCTATTTAATGCATAGCAAAAATGTATGTGTTAACAGATGCCTCAGACTGATGCCGTCCGTTCACCATTCAGTTCCATGGTAGAAACAAAATTTATGTTAACGTAGGCATTTTATTAATGGACTCTGCAGGATACAAAAGCGTGGAGTGCTGCACATTTGCATACATCAAACCGATAGGAAATATAAACTTTCTAGGCTCCAGCAGGGCACATTTTTGAGAGTTTCCCTTTAAGACGCATAAAAGTGGTCCCTGATTAAAATACATATTTTTTTGTGGGAATTTTTGCCAATGATCGCCCTCTTGTATATCACTGTGCATGTTGTGGGTCTATTTGTGCACTCATAGTTTGTATTTTGTTGCTGCAAATATGACCTGAAGTTTTTTCAGGTTTGCCTGCTATTAAAGTCAATGGGCACGATGCAAACACGCGGTTCGCTAATACTTGATAGCAAACGCACATTCGCGTTTGTGAACCGTCCCAGCAAATGTTCGTCCATCACTTTTCCTAACTTCTCTATTAGCTCATCCACCCAGGGCATGGGATATGCATCAAATTTAGATATCTCGTTCAGCTTACAAAAATTATTACAAAACCATAATATCCCATCTGGATTAGATATTAAGACTATAGGACTGACCCTCTCACTTTTAGACTCCTCGATGATGTCTAGCTGCAGCATTAGCTGCACTTCCTCCCAGATGGCTTGTCGCCGAGCATTGGGTACCGGTATGGCTTTAACCAAAAATGGGGAAACACTATCTCGGTCCCAGGTTGTTATGGTTCACCATCAACTATTAATACATTTTCCCAGGCTCGGGATAGGGTTGGGTCCCGGTGTTGTGCGGTACCAAAATTATCCCTGAAGAGATTGAGGTCTGCCAATTCAGGATCCGGCGGCAAGTCCTCCACGTCTCCCACCATTGCACTCAGCGGGGCTTCTGCTTGAGTGTCTTCCATTTCCATCTAGCACACGTTATCTAGAGATTCTGGGGTACCTGTTGCACACAGCTTCCTTGCATCAGTGTGAGCATCTGCTCTAAGATAAATAGCAAAGGGCAGACATAGTTCATACAGAGGTTGTGCCTACTAACAAATCTGGTGGCTTCTTAGAACATCCTAAGTATGCTACAGGTGTCTCTGATGAGCTGCTACTGCTTGACCTCGAAACGACACATGCCTGCTCAGGTGGTCCGGTGCATAACAAAATCATTCACCACATTACGCTGCTCTTATAGAGGCTCTAGTATGTACAAATTGTAATTCTCAAATAACAGTATGTTTGAACATCAAAGACCATTCTGTCGCTGCAAGTTGAGGAGGGCATTCTTTGCCACTTAAGAATAGCTGAAATGCGAGTACAGTCTCCCGGACATATCCAACAACCTCTACAAGCCACTGTACTTTTTCAGAAAGTGTTGCATTAACTAAGGAAATGACAAACTTGTGAACTTTTCCTTGGCTGTTATGGGCCCAGGTTAGGTCATTAGCATAGTTTCATAACTGGAATGTCTGTACATTCCAGTTATGAAAATATGCTAATGAGCTGACCTGGGCCCATAACAGCCAAGGAAAAGTTCACAAGTTTGTCATTTCCTTCCTGAATAGAATATTGGACCCTAAGGCAGAAACTAAGGACAAGATTTGATTGATGTCTCAGTGACTCAGTAAGGCCCTGGTAGGTTCTGATTCTGTATCTGACTGTAGTGCATTCTACAGCTACTGGGGGTGCGTGGGGGAGGATTAATAGAGTGAAGACAATGATCAAGGTGGTCCCACAGATGCTCAATTTAATTCAAGTCTGGGGAATTTGGGAGCCAGGGTAGTACTTGGAAATCTCGTTCATGCTCTTCCAAACAATGTTGGGCATTTCTAGCTGTGTGATATGTCTTGCTGGAAGATCCCATTCACCCCAAGGAAAACAATCAGAATTTATAGGTGTATGTGATCTACAAGGATGGATTTATACTTAAATGGGTTGCAACTTCCTTCCACATGGATGAGTGAGCCCAAAGAATGCCACAGAAATATTCCCTAGACCATAAACGCTGCCACCACTAGCAATGGTTGTAGGGTGTTTGTTCTCTGATGTTTCTCGTCTGACATGTACAATGTACATCCATTGAAGCAAAAAGCATGACTCATCAGAGAAGGCAACCCTTTGCCTCAGCAGAGGTCCAGTTTCAATACAGCCACAAATATTGGAGACTTTTTGGCTGATGCAGCTTTATTAGCAGAGGTGAAGTGACTGTCCAGTTGCTTCAGAGCCCCATAGCCCCATATGCAGTAGGGTTCGCTGAACCAGACACATATCTGGTAAACCCTTGGTTCATTTTGGAGGTGAGCTGCTCCACTGTAGTGGGTTAGTCCACCTATGCACTCCTTTGTAGCCAACATACACCTCTCATATCAATACCACATGGTGCTCCTCAGTTTCCACATAACTTATTTGCAATGATGCCATTCATTTACTCACAATACACTCCACCACAGCAGCACACAAACAGTTCACAAACAGCACAGTTTCATAAATAGTGCCACCTTTGGCCGAATGCCAAAATTCCTCCTTTTTTGCAGATGCAATAAATTGCCCCTTTTACCCATGATAGCAATGAGGGATATGTGTGCAGAGAGTCTATTGCACACCTTATATACCCACCAAATCTTCTCACGACAAGAGACTTGCTTTATAATCTATGTGCTGCCAATGACAAAAGTAGGAAGTGGCAATGTGGCAATCGACAACTTGACAAGCTATATTCTCTTAGTTTAGCATAGAGTATAATTATGTCACTGAATGTCATTTCAATTACATTGCTGTTTATAAGATTACCCTGAAAGACAACTTCCTAAATCAAGCTTTATACCATGGAATATGTATTGAACATTTCTGAAGTGCAACTCATTTTCTTTATGATATTTTTAAGGGTGCCTGTCATTCATTTCCTTTATATTAGGACATTTGTAGAATGTCTTATGAAAGCTGAGCTACAAGGTGAAATAGCTTGAACAGCCTTAAATGGTCTGCTAGAATGCTGGAGGAATTTAAACTTCATATTTCTAAAAGCAAAACTAAATCTTCAAATCAAATTAATGCTAAAAGTAAGCAGGAAATATAGCTAACTGGCTGTGTCCTGACAAAAATTTACAGAGACAACTGATCTGTTCCATTTTAGGCTGGTGGCTGACTGATGAGTTTTGCTTGGTGAAGAGGGTGATGGTTAATGATTGTTTTATCCTATTTGCAGACAGCCAAGAGTTGGAGTTTACTGTTCTAGTTACTTGTTTTACAGCCAGACATAGTACTGCAAGGTAGAGGAAGGGCATGGCTCAGTTTCTCCGTAATAATAATAATGTAATAATACACAGAATAGGAATGAAAATATGGACTTTTTAAATATATTTTGTGCATTATCTTTGTTTAGTGTTCCTTAAAGGGGGAATTCTATGAATTACATATACATAGTATAATGCACAACATTATTTTAACTATAATCAGTGAAAAGCATGCTGCTCTTCAGTGTAATTTTCTTGCCTCTCCATTATATCACTGCAGTATCACTGAGAGGAAGAACTGGAGTTTTGTCCACAAGAGAAACAGCAGAGGGTGCTGAGGAGAAGAAAATGCAATGTACTGTACATGAGAAACCTAAGAATATTTTTATTGCATTAATACTTCTTTTGAAATGCCCTTTTCAATGAATAGTAACACAGATGTAGCAATGTCAACATTAATGGGTAATATATTATTCCAAAAGTGTAACTGGATACCAATGTTAAGCTTTAGAAACTTTGCACATTTTTAACCTAAGCCAGCATAATTAGCTTGTGTGTTAATGTGCCAGAAATTAATTAATGCCTGCTAGATCTGTACTTTTCATTGGATAAACTCTTTAACCCCTTAAGGACCCATGCCGTACATGTACGTCATTTCTTTGCGGGACTTAAAGACCTGTGATGTACCAGTAGTTGCGCCCGCCCGATCAGCGGCAGGAGTCTGGCAGTCACTGATAGCCGGACCCCTGCTGCATGCGCCAGCATCGGTGCATTAAGAGCCTGTGAGATCCAGCCCCCTGGATCGCACAGGCAGGAAGCTGTATGAGTAAGGCTACTTTCACACTTGCGTTCATGGCGGATCCGTCTGGGGTCTGCCCAGACGGATCCACTCATATAATGCAGACAATGGGATTCGTTCAGAACGGATCCGTCTGCATTATATTGTAGAAAAAATTCTAAGTGTGAAAGTTGCTCAGACGGATCCGTCCAGACTTTACATTGAAAGTCAATGGGGGACGGATCTGTTTGAAAATTGAGCCATATAGTGTCAAATTCAAACGGATCCATCCCCATTGACTTACATTGTAAGTCTGGACGGATCCGTTTGCCTCCGCATGGCCAGGCGGACACCCGAACGCTGCAAGCAGCGTTCAGGTGTCCGCCTGCTGAGCGGAGCGGAGGCCAAACGGTGCCAGACTGATGCATTCTGATGGATCCGTTCAGGGCCGCTTGTGAGAGCCTTCAAACAGAACTCACAAGCGGAGCCCCGAACGCTAATGTGAAAGTAGCCTTATACACACTGTATAACTCATACAGCCAATGCATTCCAATACAGAAGTATTGGAATGCATTGTAAGGCTACTTTCACACTTGCGTTCAGAGCGGTTCCGTCTGAGACGGATCCGCTCATATAATGCAGACGGTGGCTCCGTTCAGAACGGATCCGTCTGCATTATATTGTTAAAAAATTTCTAAGTGTGAAAGTAGCCTGAACGGATCCGTCCAGACTTTACATTGAAAGTCAATGGGGGACGGATCAGTTTGAAAATTGAGCCATAGTGTGTCATATTCAAACGGATCCGACCCCATTGACTTACATTGTAAGTCTGGACGGATCCGCTGGCCTCCGCACGGCCAGGCGGCCACCCGAACGCTGCAAGCAGCGTTCAGGTGTCCGCCAGCGGAGCGGAGGCTGAACGCTGCCAGACTGATGCATTCTGAGCGGATCCGCATCCACTCAGAATGCATTAGGGCTGGACGGAAGCATTCGGGGACACCCGAACGCTAGTGTAAAAGTAGCCTAAAGGGGATCAGACCCCCAAAAGTAGGACAAAAAAAGTGCAAATAAAAGTTGAAAAAATAAAGTTTCCCCCCTAAAAAATTAAGTTTTAAGTTAAAAAAAAATATTTTTCCACAAATAAAGTAAAAACAGTAGACATATTAGATATCGACCAGCTCTATAAATATATCACATTACCTAACCCCTCAGATGGATACCGTAAAAATAAAAAATAAAAACTGTGCTAACTAAACCATTTTTTTGTCACCTTACATCACTAAAAGCACAACACCAAGCAATCAAAAAGTGTATTCCTGTCAAAATAGTACCAATCTAACCATCACCTCATCCTGCAAATAATGAGCCCCTACCTAAGAAAAAAAATGAGCCCCTACCAAAAAAAATAAAAAATCTATGGCTAAGAATATGGAGACACAAAGTATACATATTAGATATTGCCGCATCCGTAAGAACCTGCTCTATAAAAATATCACATGACCTAACCCCTCAGGTGACCAGCGTAAAAAAATTTAAATACGAAAAGTCAATAAAGCCATTTTTTGTCACCTTACATCACAAAAAGTGTAATAGCAAGAGATTAAAAAGTCATGCACACCCCAAAATACTGCCAATCAAACCATCATCTCATTCTGAAAAATCATACCCTATCTAAGATAATCATGGCTATGGCTCTCAGTCTATGGAGACACTAAAATGTGTTATGTTTTTTGTTTTAAAAATAAATAATTGTGTAAAACTTACATAAATAAAAACAAAGTTGACATATTAGGTATTGCCACATCCATAATAGCCTGCTCTATAAAAATATCACATGACTTAACCCCTCAGGTGAATACCGTTAAAAAAAAAGGTGTAAAAAAAGCTATTTTTTGTCACTTTACATCACAAAAAGTGCAATAGCAAGCAATCTAAAAGTCATATGCATCTTATAATAGTACCAATCAAACCGTCATCTCATCCCGAAAAAAAAAAAATTGCCTTTACACAAGACAGTTGCCCAAAAAATAAATAAAACTACGGCTTTCAGAATGTGGAGACACAATTTTTTTTTTTTCAAAAATACTTTGTTATGTAAAACTGAAACAAACAACCAAAAATAGTCATATTTGGTATTGTCACGTTTGTGACAACCTGCTCTATAAAAATCCCACATGATCTAACCTGTCAGATGAATGTTGTAAATAACAAAAAAAGGTGCCAAAATAGCTATTTCTTGTTACCTTGCCTCACAAAAAGTGTAATATAGAGCAACCAAAAATCATATGTACCCTAAAATAGTACCAACAAAACTGCCACCTTATCCTGTAGTTTCCAAAATAGGGTAACTTTTTGGGAGTTTCTACTTTAGGGGTGCATCAGGGGGGCTTCAAATGGGACATGGTGTCAAAAAACCAGTCCAGCAAAATCAGCCTTTCAAAAACCATACAAAGACCATATATGAGGTGTTTCTATAAACTACAGAATCAGGGCCATAAATATTGAGTTTTGTTTGGCTGATAACCCTTGCTTTAAAACTGGAAAGAATGGATTAAAATGGAAAATCTGCCAAAAAGTGAAATTCTGAAATTTCAACTTTATTTTCCATTAATTCTTGTGGAACACCTAAAGCAAGGCTGGCCAACCTGCGGCTCTCCAGCTGTTGCAAAACTACAACGCCCAGCATGCCCAGTCTGCCTACAGATATCAGCCTACAGCAGGGAATGGTGGGAGTTGTAGTTTTATAACAGCTGGAGAGCAGCAGGTTGGCCAGCCCTGACCTAAAGGGTTAACAAAGTTTGTATAATCAGTTTTGTATACCTTGAGGGGTTTAGTTTCTAAAATGGGGTTACTTTTTGGGAGTTTTTACTCTAGGGGTGCATCAGGTGGGCTTTAAATAGGACATGGTGTCAAAAAAACAGTCCAGCAAAATCTGCCTTCCAAAAACTGTATGGTATTCCTTTCCTTCTGCGCCCTGCCGCGTACCCGTACAGCAGTTTACGACCACATATGGGGTGTTTCTGTAAACTACAGAATCAGGGACATAAATATAGCGTTTTGTTTGGCTGTTAACCCTCGCTTTGTAACTGAAAAAAATAGGGATTCAAAGGAAAATCTGCCAAAAAAGTTAAATTTTTAAATGTTATCTCTATATTCCATTAATTCTTGTAGAACACCTAAAGGGTTAACAAAGTTTGTAAAATCGGCTTTAAATACCTTGAGGGGTGTATTTAGCAAAATGAGGTTATTTTTTGGGTGATTTCTATCATGTAAGCCTCACAAAGTGACTTTAGTCCTGAACTGGTCCTGAAAAAGTGGGTTTTAAAAATTTTCTGAAAAATTTAAGATTTGCTTCTAAATTTCTAAGCCTTCTAACGTCCCTAAAAAATAAAATGGCTTCCACAAAATGATCCAAACATGAAGTAGACATATGGGGAATGTAAAGTAATACTAATAACTATTTATGAGGTATTACTATGCATTATAAAAGTAGAGAAATTGAAATTTGGAAATTTGCTAATTTTTCCAAACTTTGGGTAAATTTTGAATTTTTTCTATAAATAAAAATTACGTTTTTTGACTCAATTTTACTACTGTCATGAAGTACAATACGCAATGAGAAAACAATCTCAGAATGGCCTGGATAAGTAAAAGTGTTTTAAAGTTATCACCACATATAGTGACACATGTCAGATTTGCCAAAAAATGGCCTGGTCTTTAAGGTGAAAAATGGCAGCGTCCTGAAGGGGTTAAATGTCAGAGAGGCAGGAACCCTTCCTACCACTGTTGAAATAGAAGAAGAATTTTAGCTGCAGCATTCCTAACTATAGAAATGAAAGTTACAGTAATGTTGCAACTGGTTTCTGGTGCACTCCATGAGACCATATGAAATTAGGGGCTGCTATTCATGGGAGAGCTAAGAAGCTGGACTTGCAGTGATCAGTTGATCACAAGGGTGGCTTTAATCTAAGCAGTGGTTGTGTGAATGGGACATTTCTTTTTAGGGAACTCTCCACAATCCCTTCACAGTACAATATATACTTCAAAGTCATGTCAACATTTGCAAAATTAGATGAGCAGTCACCAGTCTTCCACAAAAAATTCTGTCTATTCTGTCTCTCACTTTGCATTTTTGGTATGCAAACAAATGCAACTACAATAAATGATATGAAAAGTGAAATCTCAAAATAACATTTTTTTCCATAAGGTTTCGTTAGTAGCTTATATACAGTATATATTAAAGGTGGATTTACACGGTGCAATAATTGGGTAGATTATTGGGAATGAATGTTCCTACAAATGCTCATTCCTGACAATCTTTCAATGTAAAGGTACATCCGATCACCAGATGCACGAGCAGAAAGCTTATTCATCGGGTGAAACTAATGTTTGTGCAGGCACCTAAATTATTGTTTCTGAGCAGCAGATTGTTCTGTCTAAACAGCGATCTGCTACCTAAAAACAATGCAACTGTATGAGGATAAATGATTGCAATATCGACTGCTCATCCTCATACTGTGGAGGTGATTGCTCCTCTTAATAAGCAGCCGACTGTCAGAAAGGAGCACTTCCTTCCCAACATCTGCTACTCATTTGAAGGTGTAAATGTAGTCCTGGGATGGACAGTATATCTACCTGAATTCTGTGTCCTTCAGTCATGAATGGATGCCGTCAGATACAAATATACTTCTAACTATACTTTTTGCTATTGTATCAATGCTCATAATCTAAGGTCAAAATGCTGCACAATAAGGCATATAGGAACTGAAACTGCATGGTGACGGTTATATCTGGGGAACAAAAATAAAGTGCCATGATCATCAATGGCTGCCTGAATAGTAAGAATGCCCATTGCTAAAATAATGCAGAATGCATTTTTGCTCACTTCCAAAACTTCACATTTCACTAAGTGAAAGTTATTAATTTAGTATGCATAAATAGTTTTAAACTATCACTTTATAATATATAATATTGTTACCCTAAAGCAGAACCCATTACCTTATAATGAAAATATGTGTTTACCACCATCTGCACTGTTGTGCCCAGAAGATATTTGTGACTCTGGGAAAGAAATACAGTAGTTGTCTATTGATTATTGTGTAATGCATTTTAGCTTTTATGTTCACTTTACTAAGTATGCCTTTATCTCTGCTGAAAACTATACCTGCCACAGCTAATGAAATATTTAGGCCAAGCATAGAATTCTGTTTGTATAAACCAACTAAAAAAACATTAACATTGTAAAATATGGAAGGGACAATATATGGTATATCTGTTAGGCTACTTTCACATTAGAGTATTGAGATCCGTCATAGCATCTCAATAGTGGAAGAAAATGTTTCAGTTTTGTCCCCATTCATTGTTAATGGGGAAAAAAACAGAACTGAACGAAATGGAATGCACTAAAATGCATTCCGTTCCGTCTGGTTGCGCTCCCATCGCGGACAGTATAACGCTGCAAGCAGCGTTTTTCTGTCCGCGATGTGGTGCAGAGCAAGACTGATCCGTCCTGACACACAACATAAGTTAATGGGGACAGATCTGTTTTCTTTGACACAATAGAAAACAGATCTGTCCCCCATTTACTTTCAATGGTGTTCAAGACGGATCCGTCATGGCTATAGAAGACATAATACAACCGGATCCATTCATGACGGATGCATGCGGTTGTGTTATGGTAACGGAAGCGTTTTTGCAGATCCATGAGGATCCGCAAAAAAAAAAACTAATGTGAAAGTAGCCTTAACTAGATACATTCTCACTAGAAGTGAGCAAAGTTATCAAAACTTTGATTCAGCTACTTCGCCAAATTTCACAAAGATGTTCGATTTGTGCTGAATTGCTTCATAACTAATTGCATTCCTTTGTATGTAGTGAGTGCAATGAAGGGGAATAGAGATCATGTCATTGAACCCCTCATTCATCACTGATCGTAGCATCTGACATTAAAATTAGGACCTTTCAGGGTTTAATCAGGGTTAAAAAAAAAATACATACTTACATTATCCATTTGCCCGCGGAGAGGCTGTCAAGGACATTTTGATTGAAGAAACCGTACAAAATCACTGATGATGTCAGCGCACCCAGCCAGTGAGCTGACTTAGTGATGTCACACATCACCCACGCGTAATCCTCAGTTTCTTCAATCAAGATGGCAGCGACAACCTCTCTTTGAGCAAACGGAGGAGGTGAGGTTTTTTACCGCGATTTCAGGAATAATAGATTCATTACCACGAAGCACAAGGAAATTCAGCTTCCTGGCGAATCTAATGTTTCCTGAAACTCAGATCGAAGTCAATTCATTTGACTTTGATTCACTCAACAATAATTGTCACATTTAAATGGTAAATGTTCTATATAAGAAAATGCATAATATGTGGCTTCTCCTTGCTGTGAATCTGCTTCGGGATAGTTTTCTCTTATTTATGCATGATTCTTGTTCTGGCCATATGCAGGGGCCTTTGTTTACTGCCAATATGGTGAGGAAAAAACTGATATAACATGATTTACTTTCTCAATTTATATTGCTAGCAGCTAGAATCCACATTGCCTTTAAGTGGCGTTCAGATTCGCTGTCATTCCAGGCGGTCCTAGATAGGATTAATAAAATTTTGAAAGACTAGCGGCCATCCGCACAGATTCATTTTCCGCTTTTGAAAAGGTTTGGGAACCCTGGCTATCATCATCGCACTCTTCAGATCTACGTCTTAATATCTCCCTGTAAGGAATGTGTTTCTGCCTAACCTGAGATAGGTTGATTTTCATTTTGCTTCACTCTCCAGACCTTGTTTTTATGTAACCCTACTATTGTGTCATGTAATATGCCAACGATATGTTTTTCTCCAAGAGATGTTCTGTTTTCATGTGATAATTTTTGACATGTGCCATTGTCATTTTGCCTTTTTATATGCAAAATTCAATAAACACCTTTAGAAACATAAAAATAGCCCATTTGTTGCCCAACAATTAAGGCACTGTAGGGCATACGAAAATGTATACTTATTCCTAAAGCAGATATTTCACATAACTTACTAAGATGTGATTGCGGTGAAGTTTCAGCCTTGTATGTAAAATCATTGTATAAGAATGTGTTGCTAATGCTATAGCACTGGTAATGTCTCAAAGCAATAGTTTCTTTAATAATATATTGTGTTTTTGCTTTGAAATTCCCATTTGCTCCTGGGTAGAAAAAATAATTATAACTTAATACAACAAATAACTGCATGGTGTTTGTCATAGGGCACAAGCAAAATACAATTTTGCCTTTGTGCTTTACATATATTTAAGATTGCTAGCTGAAGTCTACAGTGTCTATTTGCCTGATATTTTACTGTTTACAAAAGGAACATTGCAGACATATATTTTACACCATGCTGCACTAGCTTGTGTGTATTTAAAGAGAGCCTGTCACCAGGAAATTCCCAGTTATATCAGGCACAATGTCTTGAAGGGTTAGCTCAGCTGAATATTTTGATTCCTTTCATTTAGCAATCCATTGTTTCATTATTTTAATCTATATGCAAATTAGCAGTTAAGAGCACCAAGGGTGAGTCCAGCCCCTACCTCTCCTTTTTCATTGACAAAGATAGTGCACTCGGGCGTTATTCAATACACAAGCTGTGGGAGTCAACATCCATTTAGACAAAATCCAACAAAAAAATAAATAAAAATAAAAAAATGTGTGGGATATTGAAGAGGATAGGCAAGATGTCTATGTAATAAACTGCCCCTGTCAATCAAATAAGAGAGGAAGGAGCTTGCGGGAGGAGCAAGGGTGCACTGAGTGGCTTGGATCCACCTTTGGCGCTCTTAACTGCTCATTTGAATATGGAATAAAAGTGTTTTTGCTCCAGAATGAATTAATGGATCGCTAACTGAAAGATATAATTTCACTCAGCTATTTAACCAGTATTATGCATTTATATCCCCTCTTAATTTTGCATAATCTATTTAGTGAGGTAGATCCAGGCTTCTTTGCATTAAGAATGCATGTGAATTCCATCTAAACTGGTCACTCGTGACAAGTTCCTGTATCAAGCAGGAGAACATTGAACGTTTCTCTGGGTTATATTACTTGATGGTACTCAGGATAAGCAAATAAAACAACACTGATTATAATTAGATCAATTTGGTTTTGCTGGAAAAATAGTGAATTTTGACAGAATCTGTGATGATCAATTCTAAGAGAGCCTTGAATATGTGATCACAGCCTATGTTATTTACAAAGTTACAGAAGCATTTTTGTAATGTTTGTGTATATATATATATATATATATATATATATATATATATATATACAGTAAATTAATGTGCCTTAAGGGACCGGCCAACTAGCTAATGTTTATGAGGGCCTTGTAACTTTCCTCTGATAGCAGATGTTGAGGGAGAGAAGGATCAAGCTATAGAATTTCAGCATTGCTAATAATTTTGTTCACAGGGGAAATAAGCCACCGCCAGAGGTGTCTAAACAGTGGCTTTCTCCCCTCTCCCGATTGAGAATACATGAACAGCTGAGCATGCATTTATAAGGAGAGGTTGGAAAGATACGTAACTCTTGGACAACCGGGTGAACAGTAATCTAATGTATACTATCAGCTTTATACATTGTATAGCTCAATAATATAGAATATTTTCAATAGGCTGTTATCATACAATGGATTTTGTTGATTTTTTTTTTATTGGGTATAATTTATAAAATTGGGTGAAATTGATAGAACACTCTTTGTGCTTTATATGTGCAATGTAAAAAATACAGTAAGCAAGTGAATATAAATTCATGTTGATACAAAATGCTTAGCTATAAATACTCATGCCACAAAATATATTTACCTAATTAAAATGGTTTTAGGCATTAGAGAATGCATCTTAAACAGCATTGGTCAGCATGATCAACCCTCTTACACCACACGGCATGGTAGGGTTGATCATGTTGATTCAAATGATGTCTTGTTCCTATTTGTATGATAGTTCCAGAGAAAACAGCATTTTTAGGTAGTTGGAGCACTGAGGGGCTGGCCAGAGCCCTTGGAACAGCAGGCTATGAATAGACCTGCAGCCTTTGGTACTCCGTTATCCCTTGAGATATGCAGTTCTGTTAATCCAGAAGTGTTCACAAACTGGTGCTCCAAGGGCTCTGGCCAGATCCACATTGCAAAATTAACAATAATAACTAGAAAAGCATGAAACACACTTATGTTAACCTTGTCCTTTGTTGTATATGTGTAGCTGATTTTTTTTATGTCACTAGCTATAGTCAGAATAGAAGGTCCAATGGTGAAAAAATCTATAAAGCGAATATTTAGTATGCCATGTCTTCAGAAATCTGTAGATTTCTGTAACTGAAAAATATGCTGAAAAGATACCGTACCTTCTGATTTAAAGGATACCTCAAATTTAAAGGATGCCTATGGCTTGGAGATATTTATATAAAATATCAGAAAACTGGGAAAACAGAATTTATTATACTGTTATCTAAGGAATTTTCTGGTCAATCATTTTCAAATCAAGCCAGCCTGTCAGTCAGTTGATTGTTAAAGGTCCAGCTTCTAAAAACCCTGGTCTAGCCAGGGGAAGTTGCTGTTGACCACATATTTCCCATGAAGTGCAAATGGCCAGGTAATATACAATATATTATTTTTTCATTAATATGTACTGTATATACATTTGCAAGAAAAAGTATGTGAACCCTTTAGAATGAAGTGGATTTCTGCACAAATTGGTCATAAAATGTGATCTGATTTTCATCTAAGTCGCAATAATAGACAATCACAGTCTGCTTAAACCAATAACACACAAAGATTTAAATGTTACCATGTTTTTATTGAACACACCATTTAAACATCCACAGTGCAGGTGGAAAAAGTATGTAAACCCTTGGATTTAATAACTGGTTGAACCTCCTTTGACAGCAATAACTTCAGCCAAACATTTCCTGTAGTTGCAGATCAGACGTGCACAACGGTCAGGAGTAATTCTTGACCATTTCTCTTTACAGAACTGTTTCAGTTAAGCAATATTCTTGGGATGTCTGGTGTGAATCGCTTTCTTGAGGTCATGCCACAGCATCTTAATCGGGTTAAGGTCAGGACTCTGACTGGGCCACTCCAGAAGGTGTATTTTCTTCTGTTTAAGCCATTCTGTTGTTGATTTACTTCTATGCTTTGGGTCGTTGTCCTGTTGCAACACCCATCTTCTGTTGAGCTTCAGCTGGTTCACAGATGGCCTTTAGTTCTCCTGCAAAATGTCTTGATAAACTTGGGAGTTCATTTTTACTTCGATGATAGCAATCCATCCAGGCCCTGATGCAGCAAAGCAGCCCCAAACCATGATGCCCCCACCACCATACTTCACAGTTGGGATGATGTTTTGATGGTGTGCTGTGCCTCTTTTTCTTCACACATAATGTTGCGTGTTTCTTCCAAACAACTCAACTTTGTTATTATCGGTCCACAGAATATTTTGCCAGTACTGCTGTGGAACATCCAGGTGCTCTTGTGCAAACTGCAAACGTGCAGCAATGCTTTTTTTGGACAGCAGTGGCTTCCTCTGTGGTATCCTCCCATAAAATCCATTCTTGTTTAGTGTTTTACGCATCGTAGATTCGCTAACAGGGATATTAGCATATGCCAGAGACTTTTGTAAGTCTTTAGCTTACACTCTAGGATTCTTCTTCACCTCATTAAGCAGTCTGCGTGGGCTCTTGCAGTCATCTTTACAGGACGGCCACTCCTAGGGAGAGTAGCAGCAGTGGTGAACTTTCTCCATTTATAAACAATTTGTTTTACCGTGGACTGAAGAACAGCAAGGCTTTTGGAGATACTTTTATAACCCTACCCAGCTTTATGCAAGTCAACAATTCTTAATCGTAGGTCTTCTGAGAGCTCCTTTGTGTGAGGCATCATTTACATCAAGCAATGCTTCTTGTGAAAAGAAAACCCAGAACTGGTGTGTGTTTTTTTATAGGGCAGGGCAGCTGTAACCAACACCTCCAATCCAATCTCATCTCGTTGATTGGACGCCAGTTGGCTCACTCCAATTAGCTCTTGGAGATGTCATTAGTCTAGGGGTTCACATACTTTTTCCACCTGCACTGTGAATGTTTACATGGTGTGTTCAATAAAAACATAGTAACATTGCATTCTTTGTGTGTTATTAGTTTAAGCAGACTGTGACTGTCTATTGTTGTGACTTAGATGAAGATCAGATCACATTTTATGACCAATTTGTGCAGAAATCCATATCATTAAAGGGTTCACATACTTTTTCTTGCAACTGTACGTATAACTAATGTCCTCTTAACTTAAGTTTAATTGGCCAACTGTATCTTAATTCAAGTTCCTGCCAGACGTAATGAATTTTATCTGATATGAACAGCCAAAATGCTGGCATCAATAGTCATTGCTGGCTTATGGACTATAACACCTATTTTCAATTCTTGTTGAAAAAGATTAATGTGTAACAAAGCTAGAAATAGATATTATACCATGGACTAATCCAACAGCGCAGTTCCTCGTCCACCGTTGTTCTCATTGTAGATACTTCTTATCTCACAGAGGTAAGAAAATAAAACAAAAATAATGCAACAAAAAGATAGATATGAAAGGCAATGTGGTATGTAGTGTGCAATGGAACAGACCAAGACTTCTACATTTATATTAGTGTATCTCTAACCTATAAGACTAGTACTAATGCTGTTATTGGTTTTAGGGTGAATTTGGCAGGTATGATGTACTGTATAAGCTTAGTGCAAACTACTAAAAACAGTAAGGCCTCTTTCACACGGGTGTCATATTTTTGGTCCGGATAAGAGTCGGGTACGTTGCGGGAACACCCGCGATTTTTCTGCGCAAGTGCAAAACATTGTATTGCATTTTGCACTCGCCTGAAAAAAAAAAGGGCATGTTTGGTACCCAAACCCGAACTTCTTCACAGAAGTTCGAGTTTGTCGATCAGTGTTCTGTAGATTTTATTATTTTCCCTTATAACATGGTTATAAGGCAAAATAATAGCATTCTAAATGCAGAATGCATAGTAAATCAGCGCTGGAGGGGTTAAAAATAAAAAATAAAAATTTAACTCACCTTAGTCCACTTGATCGCGAAGCCCGGCATCTCCTTCTGTCTCCTTTGTTGAATAGGACCTGTAGTGAGCATTAAATACAGGTAAAGGACCTTTGATGCCGTCACTCCGGTCATCACATGGTACGTCACATGATCTTTTACCATGGTGATTCACCATGGTAAAAGATCATGTGACGTACCATGTGATGACCAAAGTGACATCATCAAAGGTCCTTTACCTGTATTTAATGCTCACCACAGGTCCTATTCAATTAAGGAGACAGAAGGAGATGCCGGGCTTCGCGATCAAGTGGACTAAGGTGAGTTAAATTATTTTATATTTTTTTTAACCCCTCCAGCGCTGTTTTACTATGCATTCTGTATTCAGAATGCTATTATTTCCCTTATAACCATGTTATAAGGGAAAATAATAATGATCGGGTCTCCATCCCGATCGTCTCCTAGCAACCGTGCGTGAATATCGCACCGCATCCGCACGGAATACTCGCCTGTGTGAAAGGGGCCTAAATGATAACATAACCAGCAGCCTTCGGTCATGTTACCTGTAGATTGTAGCCTATTTCAAATGTGGATCTATGAGCTACAGTATCCAAGAAAAAAATTATTATTTACAGTGTACACTCTACAGCAGTGGTTCTCAGCCACTTCATGCCAAGTACCCCCTACTAACCTAAGTACGAATTGAGTATCCCCAAGAAAGCAGTGATAAATGTTAACAAATTTTATTTGGAACCACGACACCCAATAGTAGAGGTCATAGGCTGACAAAAGGCAACATGATCGCACGGCAACCTTATTTTACTATATTACATAGGGCATGATGATATATGGCCCCATGTGAGATCATTTGGGTGAGAGATTTAGCACTGGGCCAGTAAAAATGCTATTACCAGACATGTTTAAGAAGTTATATCAATCTACTGCACAGATGACACATAGACACAGCCTGATTACTGGTGAGGACCCCCAGCAAAGTTAGTCACATCTATGTAGTCTGCATTGTACTTAACCCCATCCCTGATAACACAGCCATTCACCAGCAAACATATGAATGACCTGCAGACTGAAGGCTCCTAACCTACTCCTGTATTAGCCACAGGACAGGTACAAGAAAGCAGAGGTTAGCCTGACAGTGGATCTGAACAGCTACTGTTTACTTAGTGTGGGCCCTGACAGGTGCAGCTCAAAGATGTTATCCTGCAAGGCCTGCTTGAGGACCACTATCGAACCATTGGCTGCCATTCATATCCACTTCCTATAACCCCAGGACATCATCACTGTGATTCTTATGTTGGTTAATTAGGCAGCATTTTGGTTTAGGTTATTTTTTAATTAATTGCCCAACTCTAGCAGGAGGGCTACTGGGCACAGGTTTGGCTGTGCAGACTGTGTATAGTGAAACCTGTGCACTGTAGACTGCCCACCTGTAACTTTAACATTTATATTAACTTTGCCAGCACCTCACCACATAGCAAGCAAGTAAAATTAAAGTGATTGTGCCAAATTTGTTATTCTCAATCCATAGGATAGGTTATAACTAGCTGATCACAGGGAGTCTGACCGCTGGCACCCCCACAATCTTGTTTTGATTCAGTATCAGGTCATGCAGGCGCAGTACCACTCCATTTGTTCTCTATGGGATCTGACAGAGTTTGCAGAGGCCAAGAGACTTATACTATCACCATCATTGAACCTGAACTCTGAGACAACCATACTGAACTGGTGGTGGGTGGGTGGACAGGCGGCAAAGCACTCATCAGCTTCAAAGAGAAAGGGCTTAACTGTTAAACCTGCCCTCCTTTAACCCTTTTCGTGCATATGGACATAATTGTGTGTCCAGGTTGCATGTGAATTTCTGCAGTCGGGCATACATAATGGGGGAAGGGGGTGATTTGAATGTTTATTTATTTTTTTACTTTTTTAATGCACCCTAGGTGACTATAAAAAGCAATCGTTTGATTGTTTCTCCCTTACATTGCATAGAATTGCCATTGCAATTAATTGCAAATTTACTACATTCTTATGTAGCCCTGCCACCTGCAGGGCTCCAGACAAACTACAACTGCAAAAGCAAGAGAGACCCATGCTACGTATTGCAGACAATTAAAAGCTGCAATACGTCCGGAGTGCACCTCAGATGCTGTGGTCACAATTAACCACAGTGTCTAAGGGATTAAAAGTCTGGGTTTGACATTATCATCAACTGAAGACATTAGCTTTAGGTGTTGTCTGTTTAAAACTACAGAAACCCAGTGACTGTAACCCCAGTAAACGGGTTATTCACTTAAACAGACCTGGCAAATTTATATTTATTCTCCATACTATGAAAATCACAAATAAAAAAAAGGTTAAAAAGCAACCTGAAAATTCCTTCTTAGAAAAGTGTATAATCTGCAATAAACCTTTGAAAGAAGCTTCTACCTATATCTAATTCTATACCAGTCCAGTCTGTCACTCGTTAAACTTATGTTTTATTTGTTTGTATGTAGTTTTCATGTTATGTATCTAAACCCCTATTTATGTAATGTGCACAGACTGAACCTTAGCTTATAAATTTATACTGCTTTAAAAATGTATAATAGTAGTAGTACTAAAAATAAATATTATAATAATATTAATAATAATAATAATAATCAGATGATAGGGGCAGATATGTATTTCTTCATTGTCAATGGAATGGTATCGTATGTATTTTGGCTTTTGTGTACATACCCCCCCCATTCTCCCTAACGGTTATTCATAGATTAGTGGAGTATGCAGATTCTAGAGGTAAATGCCCCATAGTAATTATGGGAGACCTAAATAATGTTATGAATGATGAGTTAGACAGATATTCTGTGATCCCAAAGGTTAAACAGATGACAGGGCGACAATCAGTATTATGGAAAATATCGCAGGAACTATCCTTAATAGACGTGTGGAGATATCTCTATGATAACAAGCCAGGTTTCTCCTGTTTTAGCCGGCGAAATAAAATAATGTCTAGGATAGACTTGGCACTGGTAAGCTCTGAATTAGTACATAAAATTTCCAGTATGAAGTATGAAGTGAATAGTATCTCGGACCATTCCCCTGTTTGTCTGCGGTTTAAAACAAATTTAAGACCAATAACTCGTGAGTTCCGTTTGAACCCTCACTGGTTGAATTTAATCAAGGAGGAAGATGATATTAGAGTGAATATAGATGAATTTTGGAAACATAATTTAGGGTCTGCAGGCTCAGGGTATGTCTGGGATGCCTTTAAGGCATTTTTACGTGGTATTTTGATAAGTAAAATTAAGAGCCTGAAAAGGGGATTTGCAGAACAGGAGAGAAACCTGACAGATAGGATAAAAGAAATAGAAGGGGAACTCATGACCAAAAAAATCCCTGAATTTATAAGTCAGCTGGATCAGGCAAAAAGTATATTGAGGAACTACCTGAATGATAAGGCACAACAAAAAGTTTTTTTTGAGGGGGAACGATACTTCAGAGAGTCAGGGAAATCGGGAAAATTGCTCTCCACACTTATACGGAATCAGAGGGGTGGTAATAGGATTGACGGTGTTGAGGGGAGAGATGGGGGGATGGTATCCAGCCAAGGAGAGATAGAGCGTGAATTTATGGAATATTATGGGGGCCTCTACTCCTCGGAAGGGGGGGGGGGCTTGAAGAAATTGAAATCTTTATGGAGGGAGTTCCTATCCCCAGACTCTCGGAGGAGGAAAGGGATTGGTTGAGTGGCCCTATTGAAGTTGAGGAACTACGAGACACACTGAAAACAATTCAGGGGAATACTAGTCCTGGGCTGGATGGCCTACCCTTTGAGATATATAGAAGGTATGGAGAGGTCATTCTTCCAGTGTTAGTACAGGTTCTGAATGAATCATTGGATAGTGGCGAACTCCCGTCCTCTCTCTCTGAGGCGGTAATAAGTTTGATACTCAAAAAGGGGAAGGATGGGAGAAAGGTGGAATCGTATCGCCCCATCTCTCTCCTCAACACCGACTTTAAAATATGCGCCAAGTTGCTTGCAAACCGCTTAAGAAGAATTATTGGAAAATTAATACACCCAGACCAGACTGGGTTTGTACCCAAACGTCAGGCTCAGACGAATATTAGACGGACATTGCTGAATATGCAGATGGTTGGGGAGGGTGCCCACTCCATCCTGTCGTTGGACGCTGAAAAGGCGTTTGATAGGGTGGAGTGGGCATACCTCTGGAGGATTATGCATGAGTTTAATCTGGGGGAGAAATTTATTAAATGGGTACAGCTTTTATATAATAACTCGAAGGTTAGGGTGAGGGTCAATGGAGAAACAACAGAAGCGATACCCCTGCAGAGGGGAACCCGTCAGGGATGTCCCCTCTCACCATTATTGTTCGCTATATTTGTTGAGCCATTAGCTTGTAAGATTCGAGCAGATGGAAAGATAAGGGGATTTGGAGGAGATGGTGCACAGGATAAGATATGTTTATACGCCGATGATGTTCTGTTTTTTGTGGATGGAGGAATACCAATGGTACAGCACCTGATGGAGGTAGTCAACCAGTTTGGCCATGTTTCTGGCTTTAAGGTGAACTGGACAAAATCGGTGCTGCTCCCAATTGGTCATGAAATTGGGCCGGAGGAAATAAATATTAAGGTTTTGAAATCTACGGAATCGTTCGAATATCTGGGAATAAAAGTTAGCTCGAGGATACAGGAATTTTTAGAACTTAATATTGACCCTCTATTAAAAAGGGTTAGGGAAAAAACAAGGGTTTGGCAAAAGCTGTTGATCCGACAAACGGACCGAATAGCAATAATAAAGATGGTTTTACTGCCACAGATTCTGTATGTTGTTTCCTCATGCCCAATATGGATAGGGGACCATTTTTTTAATGCGTTAGAAGGAGTAATAAATGATCTTATCTGGGGGAGAAAAAGGGTCAGGCTGAAACAAAAATACCTATGGTTAGCTGAGGAAGATGGAGGTTTGTCCGTTCCATGCTTTAGGGGCTACTATTTTGCAGCCCAGCTTCAGTGGTTAATGATGGAGGATGATAGACTGCGTCGCTTTTTGGAGGGGGAGTCGGGAGCTCTCCAATACAATATTATTAGTACATTGGAAGCAGGAATGATAAAAATTAAGGGGAGGCACTGCCCAATCAGTAAGATGGTACACTTAGTCTGGGTTAATATTAAAAAAATATTAGGAATAAAGTACACATTAAAGGTTACACCCATTTGGGGAAATATTAATCTAAAAGAATTTTTGAAGTTCGAGGATTATTTGTTTTGGGATAAAAAGGGTATTAGATTTGTGCCCCAGATAGTACTGGAAGGAAGGCTGAAGACACTTGAGGAAATGGGTTTAAGTATAGATAAAGATTATCTCACATGGTTTAGATACAGTAGATTGAAACACGCTTTTGATAAAACGAAGAATAAAGAATACTTCATTACAAAGCACTCAGAATTTGTTGATTTTTGTTGTCAGGAAATAGGGAGTAAAGTTTCAATTTCACAGATTTATAAAAGGATAAAGAAGGGTTTGGGTGGGGTGATTAGATTTAACAGTGAAAAGAAATGGGCACAGGAGGTGGCACCCTTAACCTTGGATTGGAGAAATATATATAAAAATGTTAAAAGGAGTACAATTTCCAGTAGCTTTCGATTGACGCAGTTTTTCATCCTTCACCGGACCTATGTTACCCCAAGGGCCATGAGCAAGATGTATAAAACAGGAGAAGCAAAATGCTGGAAGTGTGGAGAGGAGAGGGCCGACTTTCTCCATCTGATCTGGTCATGCCTGACTGTACAGGGGTACTGGTCTCAAGTTTTTCAGTGTCTAGAGGGAGAGACAAAGAAACCGGCCCCTTTTGATATCAGTATAGCAGTCCTAGGAGATACTGGAAAAATTGGAGTAGATAGAAAAAGTGAAGGAAAATGGGAAAGAGGTTTGATGCTGGCACGTGTTGTCCTGGTCAGAGGATGGGGAGCGGCTAGCCCACCAAATGTGGTAGACTGGAAAATCTATGTGAAAGGGTGAGAAGATATGAGAAAGCCAGGCAGGTGAAGCTAATGAATAAATAAATAAGGAGAAAAAGGGGGGGAATCACAAGATTTTGAAAAGAGGTCACTGAAGGAAAGGCCATTGGGATACTCTCAAGACAACCAAAAAGGGTGGAGGGGAGGGAGGAGGTGAAGGGGGACTGGGGATGGGAGGGGGGGGGGAATTTACTCTTGTTAAGAGGATTTTCCAAAAGATTAAAGGAAGGGGATAAATTGTTATGACATGATTTTGTATAATGGTGTATATTTGTATTGTTATGATACCTTTGTAATTTAGTACGGCATATATATATATGCATCCTTGTAATGGCTAATTCCTATGTTTGGTATGTTTTAATGAGAAGAAGAAAATGATAAATAAAAAGAATTAAAAAAAATAAAATAATAATAATAATAATCAGAGGCTATGTTCATGTCACATTTAGTGGTTACATTTATTATATATGCTAAGAAATACTCCAGGCACATACACTAAACATATGCTTATGAAACCGATGACTCAACATATGTCAGGTGGTGTTTTGGCATACTTTTTTGGATTATACATAGCGAACTATGCTATTCAGAGCAGAACCATGACACTAAAACTACATAAACACGACCGTTCCGTTTTTTGAGGTTCGCAAAAAATGGCAGCCGTCCATGTGCCTTCCTCAATTTGTGGAACGGAATGGGTGGCCCATTGTAGAAATGCCTATTCTTGTCCGCAAAACGGACAAGAATAGGACATGCTATATTTTTTTTGTGGTGCCATATCTTTTGCGGCCCCATTAAAGTGAATGGGTCCGCACCCGAGCCACAAAAACTGCGGCTCAGATGCGGTCCTGAAAAACGGTTGTGTGCATGAGGCCTAAGAATGTATACCACTTTGGTTACAGTTTTTCTTTTTGCGCATAGTTGCATACATAGGGAAATTATGTTTGGTGCAAATGCTGAGAAATTGTCTAAATATAAATGCCAAAAGTAAACCAGTAACATCATGGTAACAGGGCTTAACCTTTGCAAAAAAAAATAATAATCTACGACTTGATGCTGTTGTAGATCCAGGAGGTTTATGTCATATTGACATGGTTTCCCTTGGTAATTAGAGTGTGACAAGAAAAAAATATATATTGGCAACTGATGTAAGAAAATTGTTGTAATGGCCTAAAGCATTTCTTAAGTCATGCCATCTATAAAAATAATTTCTTCAGTTTATCTTTGAAAGTGATGTGTGGACTAAATAAAATATTAATATAGAAGAGGCCAAACTGTTGTGGATTCTTCATTGTAAGGGAGGGAAATGTTTTATTAGTCTTTAAGGAACACTGTGGCCAAAAGGGATACAATGTAATGAATAGTGCAGCTTTAGGCCTCTTGCACACAAACATTTTTTCTTCAGTTACCGTTCTGTTTTTGCGAATTCCGTTTTTCGGTCCGTATGCGGAACCATTAATTTCATTGGTTTACAACAATACTTAGTGCACCAATCAGTAATATCTACTCAGACCTGATGAAATGTGAAGTTGCAAGTAGTGTGCAAAAATTATGCGCATCATTAGTGCCGATTTGCGCAATCGTGAAAATAATGACAAGATCACAAATTCTAGAATTTGCTTATTTATTATGTTATAATGCATATTATATCATGTGAAAACGAATAATTATGCTTCCCTTGCCTTGTACCACTGGTGGTGGGGGACTCTGTCACTAGGATCAACCCTATTAAACCAGACATACTGCCCATTAGGGCTCATCATGCTTATTGAAACTGTACCTTTCTTGTGTCTGTATGAAAAATAGCTGCAGAGATATCAGTGTTTCTATTCATATGCAAATGAGAATTTAGAACACTCATAGGTGGGGCTGAATATTCTGAGCACTGCTATGTAACACTCACTGTGCTCTGCACATGTCCACCTCTTATTGACTGACAGGGCTCGTCATCGGGCTGAGCGCAGAACTGTGTCTAAGAGCTGTATGCCAGCATGCAAATATCACATACACTATAGCTTCACCACACTAAGATCTGTCAGAAAGCTAATCTACATATTACTGCTTTATTCATAGGCACAATGTATAATTATACAGACACCAGTAATGTACATTGGCTTATAAGCATAGAAACACCATGCATCTCTGTGAGGTAATGTTATAGCGCAGTAGTATAGTGATCCACTGATCCCTGGTTCAAGTCCCATGAAGGCTTTCTTTTTTGTCTATTTTTTTTCTTTAAAACCATATTAAAAAGCTATACTATATTATACTGTATAATCATATAATAATCATAAGGCCTCACTATATTGAGAATATTTTTTTTTTGTTTTAGTTTTTTTGCTAAGACCTATTAATGGTTTATTAACAGATACAATATATGATTATAAAAAAATATAATATTTATTAGCTTTCAAAAAAAAATCATTCACAATATAATAAGGACATAGACTTTTCTTATAGGAGAAATATGAAAGAAAAAAATCTCTCCTGAGACTCAAACCTGGGATCTCTACATACAGAACTAATAACTTAACCTTTCAACTATAGCATTAACACACAAAAATGCATGGTGTTTCTATGCTTATAAGCTACCACGCATTACTAGTGTCTGTATAATCATACATTGTGCCTGTGAACATAGCAGTGATATGTAGATCTGCTTTCTGAGCAGATCTCAGTGTGGTGAAGCTATAGCACAGAGTGTTTATATTACACATACAGCGGATATAAAAAGTCTACACACCCCTGTTAAAATGTCAGGTTTCTGTGAGGTACAAAAATGAGACAAAGATAAATTAATTCAGAACTTTTTCCACCTTTAATGTGACCTATAAACTGTACAACTCAATTGAAAAACAAACTTAAATCTTTTAGGTAGAGGGATGAAAAAATAAAATAATATGGTTGCACAAGTGTGCACACCCTTAAACTAATACTTTGTTATAGCACCTTTTGATTTTATTACAGCAGTCAGTCTTTTTGGGTATGAGTCTATCAGCATGGCACATTTTGACTTGGCAAGATTTGCCCACTCTTCTCTGCAAAAACACTCCAAATCTGTCAGATTGTGAGGGCATCTCCTGTGAACAACCCTCTTCAGATCACCCCACAGATTTTCAATCTGATTTAGGTCTGGCCTCTGGCTGGGCCATTCCAAAACTTTAATCTTCTTCTGGTGAAGCCATTCCTTTGTTGATTTGGATGTATGCTTTGGGTCGTTGTTATGCTGAAAGATGAAGTTCCTCTTCATGTTCAGCTTTCTAGCAGAAGCCTGAAGGTTTTGTTCCAATATTGACTGGTATTTGGAACTGTTCATAATTCCTTCTAGCTTAACTAAGGCCCCAGTTCCAGCTGAAGAAAAACAGCCCCAAAGCATGATGCTGCCACCACCCTGCTTCACTGTGAGTATAGTGTTCTTTTGGTGATGTGCAGTGTTGTTTTTGGGCCAAACACACTTTTGGAATTATGGCAAAAAAGTTCAACCTTGCTTTCAATAGACCATAACACCTTTTCCCACATTATTTTGAGAGACTTCAGATGTGATTTAGCAAAATGTAGGCTGGCTTGGATGTTTTTCCTCGTAAGAAAAGGCTTTCATCTTGCCACTCTACCCCATAGCCAAGACATATGAAGAATACGGGAGATTGCTGTCACATGTACCACAGAGCCAGTACTTGCCAGATATTTCTGCAGCTCCTTAAATATTGCTATAGGCCTCTTGACCATAGCAAAATAGTTTCCCAGACCAGTTTTCTTCTAATCTTTTTATCAATTTTAGAGGAACGTCCAGTTCTTGGTAATGTCAGTGTTGTGCCATATTTTCTCCACTTGATGATGACTGTCTTAACTGTGTTCCATGGTATATCTAATGCCTTGGAAATTATTTTGTGCCCTTCTCCTGACTGATACCTTTTAACAATGAGATCCCTCTGATGCTTTAGAAGCTCTGTGGACCATGGCTTTTGCTGTGGGATGGGACTAAGAAAATTTCAGGAAAGACCAACTAGAGTAGCTGAACTTTATTTGGGGTTAATCAGAGGCACTTTAAATGATGTCAGGTGTATGCTGACTCCTATTTAACATGATTTTGAATGTGATTGCTTAATTCTGAACACAGCTACATCACCAGTTATAAGAGGGTGTGCACAGTTATGCAGCCACATTGCAGCCACATTATTTTAGTTTTTTTAGTTTTCTTCCCTCCACCTAAAAGTTTTCTGTTTGTTTTTCAATTGAAAGAATTGTTTCAAATTTTTTTTTACAGCACAAAAACCTGACATTTTAACAGGGGTATGTAGACTTTTTATATTCACTGTATAAACAGTAGCTATGTATAAGCCAGGACATAGCTGTGCCCTCAGCCTGACGTCTAGTCATGTTAGTCAATGGAGGGGGGCATGTGCACAGCATAGGGGGGTTACATAGCAGTGCTGAGGATATTCAGGCCCGCCTCTGAGTGCTCGATTTTCTAATTTGCATATGAATAAACACACAGATTTCTCTGCCGCTATTTATAATGCAGACAAAAGAAAGGTATTGTTTTAATCAGCATGATGAGCCCTACCTGCCAGAATGGGTTAATAGGGCTGATCCTGGCGACAGAGCCTCTAAAAAAAAAAAAAAAAACATTTGGAGGCAGGAGAACCCCATTAAAGAAGGCAAAAATACACAAAAAAAGGAAGGAAAAGAAGAATCTTTTCATTTGGTAAGCACTGAAATTATTGAAAGGGATAAATTGATATATACTTAATAAAATTATATTTACCTATCATTGCAATGGCTATACACATCTAACATATGCTGCTAATATTTGTCTTAGTGCTATGTTTACTTTACTCAGAAAATTGACATTTCACTTATTATTTCATGTAGGAAAAGGAAAGCAACATACAAACATGTTTACATTTTGCTCTCAGCAGCTACCACAATTCAACTCAATTTAGAATCTGTATAGGTTTCCTAATTATCATCAGTATGCATATTCTGCTTGCAAATAGTCACTAACATGGCAAATCGTCTATGATGTTTCCAGCTCTTATTTATAAATTGCTTATAGCTAGCTTAATGGTCTCATCTATTATTTTTAGATTTTTTTTGTGATTACTACTACCAAATAGGTGAGTTTGTCTAAAACAATTTGCCAGACTCAAGATTCACAACTAATTGAAGAAATGTAATTCCAACTATTCTCAAGTGAAAAAGATGGCATAAAGTACACAGATTTGTCTTCCTTATGCATTATTAATGTTATTTAGAAATATATGGGAAATGCAAGAAATAAAAAATTATATTTAAGATTTCCTAATTTATAGCAGAATTCAATGTGTATTTTATTCCACCTTGACTGTGACATGTTGGTTTAAAAGTATAGGCTTTAGGACACTTTTTCTTTAAAATATCTTAGACTACTTTGAGGTTTCTAATATGTATTTTATTGTCCATATTATACATATAACACCTATGTGGTACTTCAGAACTGAACTCAACTAAACATTTAGTTCTATGTTGATCTAAATTTGTACAAGTAAATTTGCCAAATATAAGCTGAAGGACACACTTTACCGTACTGATAAATGCAAAGATGAGATAAAAATCTAGCCTAAAAGTTATCATGACATTTTTTTAAAATAATCATTGATTTTTTTTTTTTTTTATTCATAGCTAAACTAGCAAATTAGTGCAACTTTGAGTTTTATTAACAGCTCATGGTGGTAAACATCAAAAAATAGTTTTTAGTCATTTTCCACACTGTACATGGAATGTCCCTTTCATGAATATTTAATGAGGAGGTATCTATTTAGGGAGTCAAATAAGTTTCAAGATACTGATATGTAAAGTCTCTCGAATTAAATCCCTATGGTATTGTTTCATTTGCTCGCAAATTGAGAAACTAAATTGTGTTCATTTCAGCATAGGAATTGGCAAATTGTTCTCTCTAGTAATTAGCTCTTTCACTCTGTAAAGAGGCATTCGTTGAATGTGAATGAAAAAAAAAATATACTGAAGGTCTAGGACATGCTAAGAAACAAATACAGCACCTAACTAGTGTATATTATTGTATGGCAAAACCATAGCTTTAATCCAGACATCCATTAGAATATAACTGACTCAAGGAAATAAAAGTCAACCACATTGACTAATTTTTAGTTTTTAAAGTATAACTGTTGTGTGTGTATATATATATATATATATATATATATATATATATATATATATTTTATTTTTTTTGAGTATTGGATTGTGGTGATTAATATCACCTTGGTGGCCCTATTTCAAATTTTCACTGTGTATTCAATTACCCCTTAATTCCACAGTTTTATTCCCTGTACTGACTATTTTTACCTGTGCTTAAAATTGGATTGCTAGGCATGGTCCATCTCTGTGTTGAAGGACAGAGGACGCAGAAGCACGCAGCCTGCAAGGTCACATTCCTGACAGTGAGGGACTGTAAGTAAATTATTAAAGCCAGGTCCTCCCCAGCAGCTGATAACAGTACCTGGGCTGTGTGCACTTCTCCCTGTCCCTGCGCTTGGCAGACGCTCCCTCACTCAGCAGACTTGGACAATGCAGAGTCGAAGCAGCGCAGAACAGGGAAGGAAGATCTGCCATCTGCTCAGTGTATAAATGAAAGCAACATGTGGTAAGAGGACCCATTTGTGCTGCAGGAGATTAACCCTTTAGGGGGGAGGGCTCTGGTTACTGACACTTTTGAGGGGCTATTGTTACTGGCTAGTGAGGGCAGGCGGGATTAGCCTCAGGGTGAGGGCAGTGGCGGCCATCTTAATTGAATAGTGAAATTGCAGTTTTATGCAGACTGGTTGCAAAGGGCTGAATCTTATTAAATATTGGGTAAGTCAGTCTAATAGTAACTGAATCTGGAACATCATGTTATTAGTAACTACATATATGAAAATTTAAATTAGGGTCTAAGTGTGACAGTTATCCTTTAAAGTTATAATAAGCTCTCTACATTACATTGGTCTCATGATTTTCATCTTCATTAAGACAAATGATTGTTTGACATAGTTGATGCTTTACAGTTGTGTATAGAAATAGCTCTTGTTTTTAATTTTATACATATTCTATGTCTATAATGTGAAAAAAGTAATCATTATGCACATAGATTATATTAGTGTTCATAAATTACTTGTAAAAAAAATCCAAATATGTTATAAATTACTGCACCAATTAGACCAAATAAATCTGCGGGATTTGGGTATGGATATTATCTAACCTCAGCTTAACCTAATTGTTGTGTGTAATTTTCTAAACTTTTACTTGGGTACATTGGTGTCACGGAAGGTGTACAGGAAACAAGACAATGCAAAATGAATATATGACTCACTGGATCCAAAACTAAGGAACAAAAAGGTAGACCCCTGCATCAGACCTGGCTCTCTCCCTTACTGCTCAGCCTATGTGATAATCCCAATGGTGGATGATCGCATATCCTCGTACCTCGACTATATAACACCTGAACACCCTACAATAGTGAAGGGACACGACCACCGGCTCCCTACACTTGATACGGAGGGAGTCAGGGTCACCTGGTATCCAGCAAACAGAAAATGAATGTACATCACTTAACTTGTAGAAGACTGGGAAATAGGATCAGCATGCACACACACTCCAGGAAGCTGTATAAACCGCACACTAATGCATTATGGGGAGGAATTTAAAGGGATGCAATCAGTCCAACTACATGACAGCTGAGAGAGGCTAACAAGATGAGGAACTGAAAACCAAAACAAAGAAAACTCAAGGAGGAGGTTCTGAAAGGCTTCTGTCAGAGCTTCTCAGCTGTCTGGTTGTGACAATTGGAGTATCCCCTAATGGTCTACTCTAATGGCACTTTTAGATATGACAATCATCAGGTCGACTATTGGGAATGAATGTTAGTACAAATGCTTGTTCCCGATAATTGACCCGTTTTATTGGGTGAAATGTTCATTTATGTGGGCACCCAAATCATCATATCTGGACAGCAGGTCTTTCTGCCCAGAAACAATGAATCTCTATGAGGACGAGCGATGGCTACTGTCATCATACCATGCAGTAGAGGTGACTGCTACATGTAAAATGCAGCTTGTTATCTCAACGTAAGAGCAGGCAGTCATCTGGAAAGAACGGTCGCTTCCTGATAATTGCCTGTTTGGTTGGCACTAGAGATGAGCAAATTGAATCCCATGAAGTGGAATTCGATCAAAATTTCAGGATAAATTTGATTCGCCTTGCCTTGAAGCTGAATTTCCTTATGCTTCATGTTAGCAAATCGATTTAACCTGAAATAGTGTAAAAAACTAAAAAAAATCATACTTACCTCCTCCATTTGCTCGAGACAGCCTGTCAGCCTCCATCTTGATTGAAGATGATATATGACGTCACCACGTCACCTGGCGTGATGACGTAATCTTGTGTGGCACGAGATTCTGCTCCAGATTTTCAAGCAAGATGGTAGCGGCCGGCCCCTCACGAGCAAATGTAGGTGGTTAGTTTTATTTTAAAAAATGTATGTTAATTTCACACTGTTATTAGACTCAGATGCTGCAATCATGTATGAACGCAGCATCTGAGGGGTACAATGACGGGGGCGGTGCTTTCGCAGCTCCCTGTCATTGCACCCACTACTTTTTAAAAAATGTGCTTCGTGACAAAGTTATTGGTTACAAATATTTTTTTTTTGTATAATGCGGGAATCAGCCAAATCTAACTTTTCATAAATTCGCTCATTGGCACACTTAAATGCACCTTTACCTTGTAAATAATTTGTCCTCAAATGAAAATCTTATTTTCAGTTCTGGTTAATAAAGAAGTGATCCCCGCTAGATAATCAATGTGCGTGAATAGCCTCTTCTTTCCTGATCAGACCAAAAGCAGTTCTTGGGACTGCTGACCTTACTCTGCTCAAACTCTATAAAATTTGCTATAGTAACAAGATTCAAATTGGCAAAACCATTTAGGGAATAGCAACATTGCATAAAACTTGATGATTGTATATACCTATGGTATCAAAGTTTTATGATTGTTTTATACTGTTATACGTGTTCCACTTTCACTTGCGGGTATAAGGTTTCCTTAGAAATACAGTGTGTTCTGTAATGAAGAAGAACATTACAAGAATGAGCACTACTCAGTATAATTCTGACTTTTGGGAAAAATAAGGAGAATCAATTTTATTGCCAAATCAAATATTTTTATAATCTGTCTCATTTCTAAAGTAAAAGTGTATTTTGACAATAATGATAACATTTCCAAGCTATGAATTGTACTTATGTAACAACCACTAAGAGTAATGGCAAGAAACATTTATTTTAGCACTACAATCAATGTCATTTTGTAGGATCCATTGCTAAGATTGATTACTCCAATGAATGTTGATCAAGAGCCAGACAGAAGAAGGATTTGCCAGTGAGCAGGAGAGAAGTGTTTACTGTACATAGGCTTGGACTGTAGCCTAGTGCAGCTGTTGCATCAGTAGTAATCTCCATTCCCATACAAAGTCAGAAGAGGCTTGCAGCCATGATATATTCAATAAAGCCCAGTGGAATTGTCTGTACTGCCCTTGTGCCAACCTTGACAATGTTGCCGATTTACCTGGAAACTTTGTATTTAGCAACTGTGTCAGTTTTCAATTTATAAAAAGACCTGGTGCTATAAAGTCAAAAGACTTTGCTAAAAGGCCCACCTTTTTATGTATCCCATAGGTAGACATAATTGAGTTTGATAGGAAAATAATGACAAAGGGCCAGTGCTTGATATTAAAGTCTATGGGTCAATTCCTCTATTTAAAAAAAAAAAAAAAAAAAAAGATTTCCTACCAGATAAAGGAAATACCTATTAGAGTAAATGAAATTTTTTAAAACAGTCTAATATACAATTATTTTATGCTAAGTTATTAATGCTAGCATTTACATGCTTGATGCTTGTATTAATACTACTGCTACTACTATGTCTTCATGGTGTTCCTTCCTTCCTGACCATTTTAAGGTTATTTATCAACTCTTTTATGCCTGAAATCTAGACTCAAAAGTTTAGTGCACTTCCTGCTTATAAAAAATTTCCCAACTTTTTGGGGATCTGTGCCATTGTTGACTATTTTCCAAAAAGTGGGTGTAGCGGGGCCAGAAGCGGATGGCATGATGCCAGACATAGCTGGTGTGTCACATTTATTATAATTTACAATAGGAAATTCATGCAGATTATACCTAAAATCTTGAACAGCTCCCATACTGGTATAGACTTAAGTTCTGGGGCACAGACCTGAAAAAAATATTTAAAAATGTACTTCCCTTAATATTTGTGCTGCATTTGATACCAATGAATGGGAAATTGGCCTTAATAAATGTCCTCCATAGTTGCAAGCCAGTCAGAATGTGCCTATTTATGTGAATAAATAATTGATTCCACCCAAATATCTATGATGGCTTACTTGTACCAAACCACAGTTAGTAATCACTGCCATGAAAACATCACAGCAACCTCAGGCTTTAATGTCTGTATGTGTCCTATTAGAATGGCCCCCACAAAAAGTAAAGAGCAGCTCCAGTTCTTGCAGACCCCACATATCTTTGTATCATATGATTGGTCATTAGTTTGAGTAAAGCTTCCCTTGGTGACAATAGCTGATCTTCAGGGACTCACAGATCAGCGTGGCTGATTACTGAGATGGCTTTCTATACAGAAGAGGCTGTCTTCATGAAACAAGCTCTTTAAGCTACTTGTAACAGGGAACCGGTGATGCGCTTCCCCTTTGCAGCGCTGCAAGCATCCTGTGCATGTAGGGGAAGTGGACACTTCTGGTGTTCTCATCTCCACAATAACCAGGAGGCGGAGAGGATCCGGCTGCGCATGCCTCCTCAGTGCGGCCAACGTCCTCCATCCCCTAGACAACGAGCTGCAGGGGAGTTGGCGCTCAGCTGTATTGGACTGTGTGACTCACCACTTAGGGCTATTTAAACAGGCAGCTTGCTGGCCACAGGTTGCCTGTGATTGGTTTTTGCTACCCTCACCTACGTATTTGAATATTGACTATTGTGTGTTTTGACCTCGGCTAATTTTGACCTCAACCTTCTGTGACCTTCTTGGATTTGATGTGACCTCTGGGCTCCTGACTTTGGATTGTATTGACCTTGTATTTGCCTTCTCCCTATGTACCTAAGTGACCTCCTGGCCTTTAACTTTTGCTTCCTTGACTCTATTGCGTTTTCTCCTTCCTATTTAGGTCCCTGCACGTATCTAAGCTAGGGGCCGACCACCAAGTTGTACGCCGTCAGTTAGGACGGTCCGTGCAAATAGATAGGGACAGAGATACGGGTGGAAATGAGCGCTGCACTCTTTCCTTCCTACATAACAGAATCACAGGCCATACCAATTACCATGGACCCTATGCGTGTCCTCACAGATCAGGTACATAATCTGGTCCAAATGGTGCAGGAATTGGGAGAGAGGCTACAGCAGCAGGAGCTGCTTCATACCCCACCTGTTGCGGCCTCGCCATCCAAAATCTTGAACCTCATGCTAAATTGCCGGATCGTTTTTCAGGAGATCATATTTTTTTTTTACATTTAAGGAGAGCTGTAAGCTCTATTTTCATTTACGTCCTCATTCTTCAGGCTCCGAACAGAAATGAATAGGCATTATAATTTATTTGCTGCAGGGGGACCCACAAGAATGGGCTTTCTCCCTCCCCACAGACTCTCCTTGCCTCGTCACCTTGCCATTTTTTCAGGCTTTGGGTGTATTATATGACAAACCCGATAAATCCACTGTAGCAGAGGACAGACCTGTGGAGGAATACAGCACCCAATTCCGGAAGTGGTGTGTTGCCTCTGGCTGGAACAATCGAGCGCTGAAGTGTCAGTTTAGGGACAGACTTTCTCAAAATTTAAAGTTCATGTTGATCAGTTATCCCTCTCCTGATACCTTAGAACAGACTATGACTTTGGCTGTTAGACTGGATCGACATATTAGGTAAAGACAATGAGAACAACTGATGTTTCCACAGGTGGTAGTCAACCTGGAACCCTTACCCCTGAGAGCCAGATTGGAGAATTCTCCAGAAGAGCCCATGCAGATTGGAATGACCAGAAGGTATCAAAGACGTCAGAGAGGTGCCTGCTTTTACTGTGGAGAGTCTGATCACTGGCTATGACAATACCCTAAGATTCCTCTTTCCAGGAAATCACCAGGGCCGAATGCCCAGAAGGAAAAGGTACTCCTGGAAGTGGTTAAAGAGAAAATATTGTTACCAGTAGCTATTTCCTTGGGCTCTTGTAAAGGTTTTGGTAAGGCATTTATTGATTCAGTGTCCGCCGGCCAATTGGAATTCAACATTTCTAGAATTCTTAATGTGAGAAGGGTCCAGAATTTGTTGCAATATTTGGTTCATTGGAAGGGTTTTGGTCCTGAGGAGAGGTCTTGGGTACCAGCTACTAAGATCCATGCTAAGAGGTTGGTAAGAAAGTTCCATCTAGCCCACCCAGAGAAACCTACCAAAGTGATTATGGGTCCGGTGGCCCCTCGTGGAAGGGGGGTACTGCAACAGGGAGCCGGTGATGCGCTTCCCTTTTGCAGCACCACCAGCATCCAGGGCATGTAGGGGAGCAGGGACACGGCCAGTGTCCTCATTTCCACAGTAACCAGGACGCGGGGAGGATCCGGCCGTGCACGCCTCCACAGCGCGGCCAGCGTCCTCCATCTCCTAGACAATGAGCTGCAGGGAAGTTTAGCACCAATAATGGTGAGTCGGCGCTAAGTTGTATTGGGCTGTGTAACGTGAGTCACCACTTAAGTCTATTTAAAAAGGCATCCTGCTGGCCACAGGTTGCCTGTGATTGGATATTTGGATATTGACTATTGTGTGTTTAGACCTCGACCTTCTGACCTCCTTGGATTTGATGTGACCTCTTGGCTTCTGACTTCGGATTGTATTGACCTTGTTTTTGCCTTCTCCCTGTGTACCTACGTGACTTCCTGGCCTTGACCTTTTGCTTCCTTGACTCTGTTACGGTTTTCCACATATTGTATTACTTCAAGATGCCGTCCAGTTTTAGTGAACAAATTGTACCGCAATAACTGCATTAATATACTGTTTTTAGTGAAGGCATTGTACTGCAATAACTGCATTAATGTACCAATTTTATACTGTGTAGCTTTAGTTAATGCATTGTACTGCATTAATATAGCAGTTTCATTCAATGCATTGTATTACCATTGCAAATTGTCAATACCAATGGGCAATGTGTTTGTAGAGGGGGAGGGATGTGTAATTGCACTTCTGACTGTAAATTACAGAAAACAACCATTTAATAATCTGTGTACTGAACCTATGACTTTTTATTTATAAGAAAAATGCTAATTTATAGTCAGGGTAAAATCAGTAATACATAAAATCTATATATTATGATAGTAATATTTGGGCACAGACACTTCATATGGTAAGAATGTTCTTAATTCTATGCCGACAAGAAACTACTTACTGTCAAAGCACACAGTTCGCTTTACTTCAGCGGGAAGCCGCTGCCTATGTTAAAATGGTGGAGAAGTTGTAAGCACTATCTTTCAAATGTGCTTCTGTTCGGAATGAATGGACCACTCTAACCCTAATTTCAACAATTACATTACAAGGGACAAAGCATAACAATTAGTGAGTGACTTACTCATTAAAGCAATAGACACTGTTTCTATCGGCTCCACTAAGCCACTCTACGCTATCACACACTAGGTGCACCTTACTATTTGTTGGGACTCAAAATTGCGCTACTTGTGTTACTGTACATCCTTCAACTTGTGTCTAGTAGGAGCTCTGATTTTATGTATTATTGATTTTACCCTGACTACACATTGTGGTTTTATCCCATGAATGAAGTACATCAATTTTGGGTGTTATTAATTAATTAAATGTTGGTTCCAGTATTTGAGAGTGCCCAGTTCTTTTTGAATCAACTTTTTATTTATACTCCTCATAATAAAATGTTTGGTAAATGGAAGAGTGGAAAATGAAAGACCCATTTTCTATCTTCCAAGAGTCAGAATGTGGGTAGCTGTAGTAGTGCAAACAGCAGTAGCATCATTAATTGTCAACCCAGTAGTAGTTATAGTAGAAGTAGTAGCAGCAGGCCAAGGTCTCCCTCGCCAGCCATCACATTATTATTAAGAACAAAAAGAATTACATTGTGGACTGTATGGCTCACTCTTGCTCTCAGCCACAGTAAGATGATGGAGATGTCACCTCTGAGTTTGACACTGTGCTTCAGAGCCAGGGTTAACAGCATTTGTCCTGCTCATTCTCCTTGTGGTCCCAAGAAGCCTTTTTTCTATATAATCTCTTGTTTCACCGGGCCCTTCTAGTGTTTCACCTTCTTTTTTACTAAGAAGAGGCAACAAAAACCCATGTGCTATGTAAGATGTTCAAAATAGTCTCTCTAGTGATAAATTATGGATAATGAATGCGGACTGCCATGAGGAGGTTCAGAGAGAGATGTGAGACCCCATGTATAGCTGTGTTGGTGTTAATGGTAGTTGTAGTGGCACTTGTAGCCATAGTTTTGGTGTGGCAGAGGCAGTGGTAGCCATGACAACAGTCACATTTGAGGAAAATACTAAGGAGGGAATCAGGTGGGTAACAATAACGTATCACAGTTTGATAAAAGAAGTAATAATGATGATTGTGTGCTATTTTGGATCTGGGAGTGAGATCAGGATACTAAGAAGTAGGTGACATCAGAAGAGGAGAGTGGTGGCCACGGCAGCAATAAAGAGCACAGGCAATGTTCAGCCAGAACTCCAGGGCCATATTTGTTTCTATTGTGGTCAACTAACGAACTAGTGAGGTCTCTGATACTGTTGATGCAGGCTCAAAATATGCCAGACCAAGGTCAAGCTCATCTGCTAGCTCTGCTCGAGTATCTCCCATCGGGCAGTTTTCTACACAATGCCAGCAGACAAAAGCATTGCTTTTTGCAAGGTCTCTAGGATGAAAATAATCCATGGGCGCACATAAGGTGGAATCACCAGATCCTGTGGGAAAATAGACCTGGCTGCCATCTATCGGAACAAGAATGCCCCTGTTCTGGTCTTCGTTGCGACAGCCAGGCTGCATCCACACACAGTACAGTGTCCTTGTCATCATCATCAACCACTGCTTCTCCCACTCAGACTATTCATCCTACTACTACTACTTGGCTTCATCAACAGTAGTGATGAGCGGCAGGGGTCATATACGAATTCGCAACATTTCACAAATATTTTGTAGAATATTCGTTGAATATTCGCAAATTCGAATATTCATTATATTCTACGATTTTTTACAAAAAAAAGTCGGCAAGGTAATGATAGTGTAATATGCGAATTTTCGTTATGCTAATTTTAGTCATGCAAATTTTATTGCAAATTTTTCAACTTATGACTATTAGACAAACAAGATTATTTATTTATTGGCTAAATTGCTCTCTATTTTATTTATTTTTTCGAATATTCACTGTATTGCTATATATAAAACAAAGTTATACCAATATAGTGAATATAAAAAAAAACGAATATAGAGCAATTTAGCTAATATAGTGCTATAATCTTCTTTGTCTAATAGTTGTCATTTTTTTCTCATCTGAAGTTCAGATGGGAAAAAAATGACAACTATAAAAAAAATAAGATTATAGCACTATAATAGCTAAATTGCTCTATATTTGTTTTTTTCGAATATTCACTATATTGCTAAATATTATTGTTTTAGAATATTATGAATATTCAAGAAACAAAGTTATAGAAATATAGTGAATATTCGAAAAAAAAATAAAAATAATATAGAGCAATTTAGCTAATTTAGTGCTATAATCTTTGTCTAATAGTTGTAAGTTTAAAAATTCGCATTACGAAAATTTGCAAACAACACTACTCCTAAAGTCAAATATACTGCAGCCTTCTCATTGGCCCTCAAGGTAGAAGCAGGGAGGGATCATGTGTACTGATTAAAAAAAAATATTGAATATACAAAATTCCGAATGTATATCACTATATTCGAAATATTCACAAATTTTCAAAGTACCTATATTTGCGATAAAAATTCGAAATTTGAATATTCGTGATCAACACTAATCAACAGTAATTGAAAACAGAATATGTGGGTGGGAAACAACTCTATGAGTCCAAAAAATAATTGCAATATACCTAGGCATTATTATTTTTCCCAAAAAGCCATAACTGCCTTACACTGTCACATAGCTAATAACATGGGCTGTTCTTTGCAGTCGTCACTGTAGACACCTGGAGCACATGTTAATGGCAGGGACATTATATGTCTTTCACGGCCCACTGGGTTAGTGTTTTTTCTGGCAGTGGTGACGCAGCAAAAAGGCCAAGTTCCAGTGATACAACCAGGTTGGTCAGTTTGGTTGCCACACGGTACATTTCTGCCTCCTCCACATCTTTCTCAATGGACATCCTCCCATCCCCAACAAAAACAAAGCAGAAGGTTGCTTCTACTCCCACTCCCTCCAATTATATGTGTAAAACATAGCACTGTCATGCTGTGATAGAGCTGATGATCCTGGGCGAGAATATCCATATGTAACAATTTGGAGATAGTTTGCCATGACACTTTCTCCACACATGCTGTTTGCCGGTGGCAACATGTTGTATTGCATGCATGTGTGTTTTCCCTATGTTTAAGGTGTAAGCAAGGTGGAGCTGGGTGTGGTCTCAGGTCTCTTCATATACTGTTGCTGTGAGACTGAGATCATTGTTATGTCTGCCTTTGTATGAGAAGAAGCTTGCTCCTTTCTTGGATGCTATCTGAGGGCCATCCTAGTTTGACATCGATGTCATCTGCAATGTCACCCCCTTGTCTTCCCTTTGTTTCTATTCCTTTACCTATCCTCACTTGTTGTTTTGAGTATGGTGTATGATGTACAGGGTTTTTGTTGTATGTAATTTGGCATTCCATGTCTGGTCTGTTTGGTGTCTGTATTCCAGCATGATTGTTTGACATTTCCCCTGTTTGTCTGTACCTCCGGATGGGGAACTACAACTCAGTTTAGCAGCGCTGTCTGGGTCCGCATGGTGGTCCAGGCAGTTACTACTGCTTAAGTGTTTCGTGTTGGCACTGATTCCAGATTTGTGTGTTTGGGCTTCAGTGCTTTTCACAGGATCCAGTGGTTGTGGTGTGGAAGACTCGTTCCTTTTAGTTATCATGGGCAGGTAAGTGACGTTGTGGTCCTGTGGTCTGTTGTCTTTCTGCCACAGGACACTTACCTGTCGAGTTTGTCCTTGTCCTGTCGAGTTACTTACTGTCTGCTTCTCTCCTTGCACCTAGGCCTGCTGGAGACTCCAGTTCATCCGTGTTGTGGATGAACTGGTCATCTCCTTTTCCTGACCTTTACGCCAGGGATCATCAGGGCCAGTTAGGGTCCAAGGTTCAGTGCATGAGCCCTCCTACCTTCTGGGTTCGCTCATTCAGTTAGGAGGTTATGGCGAGGATTATGGACATTATAGGAGGTTACCTGCACCCTGATCCCATCATCCAGGACTAGTTGCTTTCCCAAATTCCCTACATTGTATGGTGGGTGGGTGGCTACTCCCCACAGTGACAATATGTCAAACTAGGATGGCCCTCAGATAGCATCCAAGAAAGAAGCAAGCTCCTTCTCATACAAAAGCAGACATAACAATGATCTCAATCTCATAGCAACAGTATTTGAAGAGACCTGAGACCACACCCAGCTCTACCTTGCTCACACCTTAACCCTATGCACACCAGAAAGGAAGGGAAACAGCCTAAAAGGGAAAGCACACATGCATACAATACAACAACATGTTGCCACCAGCAACCAGCATGCGCGGAGAAAGTGTCACGGCAAACTACCTCCAAGCTGTGACACCATATAGCAAATTACACAAATGCACCAAACAGTCAATATCTAGCTGGTTGTCACCCCACCAACTCCAGCTGGGCAGGGTGGTCAGGAACAATGGCAGGAACAAAGTAGCTGGCTTTATTCAAGAACAGAGTCCTCGGGCAAGCTTCACGAGCATGGAAAGCTGTCTGCTTCCTTGTTTATATACTGAAAGGAATATCACTAGCACCATCTGATGATTACTGGATAGCCATGTTTTTTCAAGACTATTTACAAAACTGACTTTTTGTAAGGACCTGTTCACTTTTGAAAATCACCCATAAATTACCCTATTTTAGAAACAACACCGCTCAAATTAATAAAAACTGATTGCAGACACTTTGTTAATGCATTCCACAGGAATTGTAGTACATTTTTAACACATTTTTACTGAAACATAGGAAGGTTTAATAGCTAAACAAACCTCATTATTTATTACCCTGATTCTGCAGTTTACACCCCACATATGGCCCTAAACTACTGTATGTGCAGAAGGGAAGTAACAATATTTGGCTTTTGGAGAGCAGATTTTGCTCAAATGGTTTTGGGCATCATGTTATATTTGAAGAGACTCTGAGGTATCTATACAACGGAAACCCACCAAAAATGAACGTTTTGGAACTACACCACTCCAAGAATATACCTAGGTGTTGAATAAGCGATTTTTACTCACATTTCTTTGAATTTAGAGACGCTTAGTTTATAAAATAAAAATTATATTTTTGCAATAAAATGTTGCTTGAGGTTCACATTATTTATTTTCAAAAGTGGTAACAAGAATAAAGCTTCCCACAAATTGTTATGCATTTTTTTCCTGAATATGGCAACAGCCCATATGTGGTTATAAACTACAGTAACGGTAAAAAAGACATTTGTCCCTCCAGTTCAGCCTGTTGTCCAGCAAGTTGATCTAGAGGAAGGCAAAAAATATATATAATATGCGAGGTAGAAGCCAATTTTCCTTACTTAAGGGGAAAAAAATTCCGTCCCGACTCCAATCAGGCAATCTCTAGTAGCTATAGCCTGTAATATTATTACACTTCAGATATATATCCAGGCCCCTCTTGAACTCTTTTAGTGAACTCACCATCACCACCTCCTCATGCAGAGAGTCTCATAGACTCACTGCTCTTACTGTAAAGTATCCTCTTCTATGTTTGTGTACAAACCTTCTTTCCCCCAGATGTAGAGGATATCCCCTTGACATAGTCCTGGAGATAAATAGATGATGGGAGAGATCTCTGAAATGACCCCTGATATATTTGCACATAGTAATTAGATCTCCCCTCAGTCATCTTTTTTCTAAAGTGGATAACCCTAATGTTGATAATCTTTTAGGGTACTGTAGCCCCCCCATTCCAGTTATTACTTTAATTGCCCTCCTCTTTACCCTCTCCAGCTCTGCTATGTCTGCCTTGTTCACAGGAGCCCAGAACTATACACAGTACGCCATGTGTGGTCTGACTAGTGATTTGTAAAGTGGTAGGACTATGTTCTCATCACGGGCATCTATGCCCCTTTTGATGCAACCCATTATCTTACTGCCCTTGGCAGCAGCTGCCTGACACTGGTTTTTACAGCTTAGTTTGCTGTTCACTAAAATTCCTAGGTCCATTTCCATGTCAGTGTTACCCAGTGTTTTACCATTTAGTATGTACGGGTGACTTGCATTATTCCTTCCCATGTGTATAACCTTACATTTGTCAGTGTTAAACCTCAGCTGCCACTTATCTGCCCAAGCTTCCAATCTATCCAGCTCCAGATTATCCAGGTTATAATATTGCCATTTGGCTTTTGGAGGGCAGCTTTGTTTTGTGGGCTCCATGTTGTATTTGAAGAAAGGCACCCCTACAGTGGATGTTCTGCCCAGCAGGGTTAAGGAAAATTCACGTCAGCCAGTGTTTTAGTATTTCTGTAGTGTTTAATGTGGTAATAGCATCATCTAGCGGTGTTATATTGTATTGCACCTGTTTTTTCTTGTTTCAAAGATTGTTGTATTGTGGATGGTGCAAAGCATTGTGGGAGTGCAAAGCATCCTGGGAAGGCGAAGTCTCCAGGACACAGTACAGAGTAGTCATGAGCGGCAAGGGCAATATTCAAATTTGCGATATATCACGAATATTTAGGCGAATATTTGTGATTTCGTGATATTCGTGATATTCTTTTCAATTGCACTATTGTGCGCACAAATGCATGCAGGCACTATTAGCTACATAAGTGATGAGAATGGTCGGCAGCAACTTTCGAGATAGTGATGAAGAACTCCTGATCACAGTAAGTAATTGTACATTACAGCACTGTTTTAGATAAAAATTCCATGCATGTCATAACAATAGCTTTATATGCAGATAGAGTTTTTCAAAGTATTCGAGATCGTGCAAATCGCCACTATTGATTTGAATATTTTAGCGCAATACATACTTCACCTTTAATCAGGTCTGACAACATAATACTGATTGTTGAACTTAGTATTAGTATTGTTGGGACATCACAGCACTATTTCTGTAGCATATATGTATGGACAGGAGAAAAATCTCTCTCACATGCACATTTATTTTCCTGCCATACACTATAACCTATACTATCTCCTCTCTCTCTCTCTGACATGAAACTCCACAAAATGCCTGCTGAGGAGTGTCTTAATTCATATAGTAAAGGGGTAGGTAACTTTTCTATTGGTTGCTAAGGATGCTGCTAAGCTGTGACAAAGCCTTCTCATTGGCCCACAAGCTAGAATAAAGGAAGGATGATCACCTAATGTGTACTGTGTTAAAAAAATATATATATATATCCGTCATTCCAAATATAGAGCACTATATTCTAAATATTCACAAATTCTCAAAGTGCCCATATTCACAATAAAATTCGTAATACTAATATTTGCGTTCAACACTACTACAGAGCTGTCCTCCTTCATATCTCCTTCTTAAACTCCACCATCCTGGTAAAAGCATATTTGGTGAGAGATCTATCTTTGGTTCAGGGACAACTCTGTTATGCAGAGCTGTTCAGTCAGTTATCATTGTCTCAGGGTAATTTTTATACTGTTAGATGTTAGACATGTAGTCTTATCTTAGGCAGCCAAAGTACTTCAGCGTTATGCAATGTAATAGTACATGTTATGCTATATATTTATTCATGTTATTTGCATTCTTATAGTTTTATCAATCAATCAATTGATCAATCATCAAATACTCCTGTTATGCCAATAAACATGTTAGACAACAAAGAACAGTCCTCTTATTTAGAAGAAACTCCAAAAAGTAACCACATTTTGAAAACTAAACCCCTCCAGGAAATTGAGGCATTTCACAGAAATTAGAAACAGATGGCTAAAATGTTGCTTTAGACCCATAATTTAAATTTTTACAAGGAGTAACATGAGAAAAAGCATCCCAGAATTGGATATCCATTTTCTCATGAATATGATAACACTCTGTATATGTTCACAAACCGCTTTATGGGCACACCACAGGGCTCAGAAGGAAAGGAGTGCATTTCCCAGGAATGGTCCTCGGTTACCATGTTGTGTCATGTTTGCAGAGCCCCTGAGGGATCAGTAAAATATAAATTCCCCAAAAGTTATCCCACTTTTGAAAAAACAAATAGATCTTCAAGGAATTCACCTAGGGTTATAGTGATTGGCATGTCCTCATGTATGCTGCATAGAATCATAGTTTTAAGATTGGAACATTAAACTAAAAATTACATTGTATGGTTTAGCCTCAAATTTTCATATTTCACAAATGAAATAGGAAAAAAAGCACAACAAATTTTATTATATAATTTTTCCTAAGTATGACAATACCCCTTAAGCAGTTATAAACTGCTGGGCGGGCACATTGCAGGGTTCAGAAAATAAATAGCACCATGTGAATTTGAGGCTTACATAGTTTGGTTATCTATATAGCACTGGCCGACAACTGCAGAGGCTCTAAGGAAAAACAGAAAAAAGAAACACCCAAGAATTTACCCCATTTTAAAAACTACACTCCTCAAAAAATTCACCAAGGAGTGTGGTCAGCATTAATACCCCACAGGTGTTGCAATGCTCTTCTTCCTCATATTAGAAACACTCTACATGTGGCCCTATTCTTTTGCCTGAAAGTACTGTATGAGAGAGCTTAGGAGCTTAAGAGCACTATGCACATTTTGAGTCCCTTTATGGTGATTTACACCACTTGTGCTGACAACTGTTATGGTTCTAGGGAAAAATAATAAATGGAAGCCCTCAAAAGTGATCCCATTTTGGAAACTCTGCTCTCAAGGTATTATGGGGTAGAGTGACTATTTGTACGCCTCAGGTATTTTGCAACGTCCACTGATATATCATTTCAGTGCCCAATAAGTTGTGCCCAGCTCATGCTATCTGAGACACCACACTACTCGAATTCATAGTTTGGGTTTTACTGGGTAGGGCAATGCTATAAATGTAGATGTAAGATGCTGTATCTGTACATAAAAAGGGCTCAGAATGGAGCGCCATTTGGCTTTTGGAGCTCAGATATTGGTGGAATGGTTTTTGGTTCCTACAGAATATTTGCATAGACCCAGAGGTACTCATACAATGAAAACCCCCAATAAGTGACCTCATTTTGAAAACTTCAACACTCAAGTTATTTATCATGGGGTTAAGTGAGGATTTCAACACCACAGGTATTTTGCAAAAAATAAATGAACAGATTATGGTGCAAAATGAAAATAGCAAGTTTTCCACAGCTATGCCCCAGATTCTGCCATCTGAGATACACCACACCCTTTAAATTGATAGCCTGGCTCTACTGCTGACTTAAACTGCTGTTCCGATATGCTACAGAGTTCAGAAGGGAAAGACCACTTTTTGGCTTTTGCATATATTTAGAAGGATTGGTTTACAGGCGCCAAGGTACCAGTATAGCTATTTTCTTACAACCATGTGGGAAGAGTTGCCCTATTTATAGACATTATTAAAGGTGTAGTTTTGCTAGTCTTACACAAGTTTTTTGTGTGTTATTGCGTGAAGGCCCAATTTATGGGATGAGTTAAGATGAGTTGCCATTGTCATTGCTATTATTTTGGGATACATAAGATTTTTTTATTGCTTGGTATGTTTTTTGTAAGGCGAGGTGACAAAAAGGTTGTTGTGCTGATATGGCTTTTATCTACCCTGAGGGGGTAGATCATATAGAGCAGGTCATTATAGATGCAGATATACCAAATATGTGTTTGTTTTATGCAATAAAAACATTTTTGACTTCATTTTCTGATATATATATATATTTATTTATTTTTTCTGTTTTCTGGCTATCTTGTTTTTGGGGGGCTCATTGTTTGCAGGATGAGGTGACATTTCCATTGGTATCATTTTAGGGACTTGATAAAATTACTTTTGTTGGCTAAAGTGTCCAAAATAATGGCTGTTCACTTGACGGGGTAGATCATGTGGTAATTTTAAAGATTCGGTCGTTACGGACACAGCACTATCTAATAAGTCTTTTTTTTCTGTTTTTTTTACAATTGTAAATGGCTTGATTATTGGAGAAGGGAACTTTTTTGACACATGAAACTTTTTTATGAAACACCTTTTTATTTTTTATTTTTTTACTTCAAATTTCTACTCTGGAACATTAACTTTTGAGGGTCTGATCCCTGTTTCAATGCAGTGCAATACATATTGTATTGCACTACGTAGAAACTGTCATATTCAAACAGTTGATCATGAGGCCTATCCTGGGAGCTGGGCCTGTTACAGTTCCATACATAGTAGGCCCGAGGCCTCTGTAAGGCTTTTGGTTATCATGGCAACTGAGCTGATGTAATTAGAGAGGGAGCCCCCTCCCTCTGTAAACCTCAATGCTTATCATAGCGTTTAAGGTATTAATCTGCTGGCATCAGAGTGCTCAGCAATGCTGGTGGATACAGCAAGGGCCCAGCTGTCAGTAACAACCAATCTCCTGTAATGTACTGCTCGTTTTATCAGAGTGCCATACATATACAGCGCTTTGCGAGAAAGCTTTGTTCACTGTGCCATACATGAACGGTGCTCGTCATCTATGGGTTAAATTAACAGTTTTTCCACACTGTCAACCATGCGTTTGCCACAACTATATATGTCAATGTCACTTTGACATTATTTGCTATTGCTGTAATTGCATTATAAAGCTCAAAGTGAGGATGAGGAAAAAAAAAAAAAAAGAAAGGAAGAGAAAGGATATAAAGTATTCTAGGAAATTTCTGAGTTTCATATACTAATTGTCAGGCCATTTGTAGCACTTTTGATTTGGGTAGTATCAATTTAAACCAAAATCAAATTATTTGAAAGATTCAGCGAATCGGACATGAAACAAATTTCAAGAAATTCACTCATCTCTATACTTAATATTTAATTTAAATGGCACTGAAGAAGGTATACTCTTAGACAATTCCATATAAACTGAATATAGTCACGTTCCATATCAATAAACTGAATACAATGGGAGAGATTTATTAATAGTAGTGTATTTTGTGGCAGAATATTTTATTTCCACCATTTTTAATTTGTGATATATTCATGAATAGTGTGGTTTTTGTTTCTTAAATGTGTCCTAAATTAAGAATGAAAGGCAATAACTGTATGTTGTTATATGCACTCGTGCATGAAAAACTTTTTTTGCCTATTAGGCCATTCTGTAGGAAAGATGTAACATATTGTGCCACATGATGATTATTTATGACACAATGCACCACAGGATAACTGTTTTCAATATAATGCACCACAGCATACCTATTTGCAAAACAATGTGCCACAGGATACCTGTTTGTTACACAGTGCACCACAGGAAACCTATAATATTTGCTACACACTGCACCAAAAGGACACCTGTTTGCTATACAATGGATCACAGGATGCCTATTGCGATAAAATGAGCCAGAGAACAGAGGATATGACTATACCTAAGATTAGTATCACAGTACAGACTATAAACCGTCTATAGGTATTGATTAATAAAAGGGTTGCAAAATCTAGTATACAAACTAAAAAGACAGGGTGGCATTAGCAGGAGGTGCTCAAACCCACATGCAGTCGTGCATATATACAGGGGAGCAAATCCTGCACTTGTGGCCCGTTGCTAATGGCGATCCCCAGCAAAATGCATACGGTGGAGGATGCCCGCGGCGAACCACAAGTACCACAATAGACATCTCACACAAGGTAGCAAGTGCGGATGTCATAATCAATATAACAATATAACAAAACAATAGCAAAGACAGGTGCACTCTGCAGTCTCACTAAACCCTCAAACTGATTTTAAAATTGAGAGATTAGTCAACATGTCCTACGGTGTAGAACATGTCTAAGCCCGGGCACCACGCCAAGGTTTCTCAAGTAGCCCGGGACCTAACGCTCTCCTACCTGAGCTGTATGGGCAATACCAGGAGCCAATGGGCAAATTACAGGAGCATGAGGCCGACTCACAAACAGCTCACCAGTTACCTCCAGCATGTAGCTATGCTTGCAATGGGAGGAGGGAGGAGTCTGCGAGTCCCACTCAAGACTGGCTGATATGGCCCAGGCCTCACAGGTGCACCTAAATGTGGCCTGTAGATGGAAAACAGGCACATTTAAATTTAAGTTTATACACCTCCAGGAATCTATATATACAAAATAAAAATAAAACCACCTGCTAATGCCACCCTGTAGGACATGTTGACTAATCTCTCAATTTTAAAATCAGTTTGAGGGTTTAGTGAGACTGCAGAGTGCACCTGTCTTTGCTATTGTTTTGTTATATTGGCAAAATCTAGTACTTAAATTCACAGGCTACCACCCTTAAAACTTAGCTTTTCATATTATCTAAAATATACACAAAGGACCCTCCAACATAGAACAAAATAATGAACAAACATAAAAAATTTAGCAATAGCGCTGGGTTAGTACTTGATAGAAGGATTAGTGTATAGAAGGGTTGGGACCTAATGATAAGCTATGGGCTCTCTCCCTATAGCTGACCCTCTCACTATTTATGCCCTGCCTATAAATGGAATAGCCACTACGATAGGGGCAATCCCGTATCAGGAACCTCCTGGATGCCCTAGGATGGCCCTGATTAGGGACATCCCTGATGGCTGATTTATACTATCTAATTAATAAACCATTGTTAGGATACCTAGCAAATAATTGCAAAAAAACAAAAACATATATACTATGAAAGATATATATTAGATATTATAAGACAAAGATCCAGAGATAGGTTATGTAATAATCAGTCCATCTCCTGATTAAGATCATAGATTCTCATTATGAATTATCAAATAGAACAAAGAAACCATCTTCTAGTATAGCAGAGGGTTTAGCGTCAACCAATATTGGTAACACCAATATCCCTTAAATACAAGAACATTAGGGTGCCATCTAAGTTGATGGCCTCCTCGTCCCAAAGACTAGGACAAAAGAAGGAACAAAGTAGGACTAAACTAAAAATTGATGAAAAAGTTGTACCAGTTCTAAAATGTTGAAAATGGGTTCAAATTATAGCACACACACTTAATATAGTGCCTTGAAAAAGTAAGCATGCCTCTTGAACTTTTCCACATTTATTCACATTACACTCACAAACATATATATTTTATTGAGAATGTATGTGATAGACCAACACAAAGTACTTGTGAAGTGTGTGAAGTGAAAATAATGTATGTTTTTTCAATATTTTAATAAATGCAAATCTGGAAAGTCTGGAGTATTTGTATTCAGCTCCCTGAGTAAAAACTTTGTAAGACCATATTTTCCTACAATTATAGCTACAAGTCTTTTGGGGTATGCCTGTACCAGCTTTAAACATCTAAAGGCTGACATTTTTGCCTATTCTTCTTTGCTAAATAGTTTAAGGTCAGTCAGTTTGAGAGCTTCTGTGAACAACAATTTTCAAGCCTTGCCACAGATTATCAATGAAATTTAGGTCTGGACTTTGACTGAGCAATTCTAACAGATAAATATGCTTTGATCTAAACCATTCTATTATATGTTTAGGGTTGTTGCTCTGCTGGAAGTTGAATGTCTTTTCAAGTCTTTTGTATCCTCTACTAGGTTTTCCTCCAGGATTGCCTTATTTTTAGCTCCTTCCATCTTTCCATGAACTCTGTCCATCTTCCGTGTCCTTGCTAAAGAAAAGCATCCACATAGCATGATGCTGTCACCACCATATTTCACAGTGGGGATGGTGTGTTCAGGGTGGGATGCAGTGTTCGTTTTCCACCACACATAGCAGCTTAAATTTGGCCAAAATGTTCAACTTTGTTCTTATCTGACCAGAGCACCTTCCACATGTTTTCTGTTTCCCATCCATGGCTTGTGGCAAACTGCGAATAAGGCTTCTTATGGCTTGCTTTAAAAAAAAAAAATCTTGCCACTCTTCCATAAACGCAAAATTTGTGGAGCATAGACGCTCCTATCTGAGCTGCAGATCTCTGTAGCTTCTCCAGAGTGACCATGGGCCTTCGGGCTGCTTCTCTAATTAGTGCTCTCCTTGCCTTATCTGTCAGTTTAGGTGAAAGGACATATAGTAGTAGGTTTGCTGACCTACAGTACATTATCTGGTGTGTTTCCTTGTTTTCATGATGATTTATGATCACTGATTTGAGGTTTGATCACAAACCTCTGAGGCCTTCACAGAACAGCTTTAGGTATACTGAGAATAAGCTACATATGTGGACTCTATTTACTAATTAGGTGACATATGAAGGCAATTGGTCACACTGGATGTTTTTAAGGGCTATCAGAGTAGAGAGGGCTGAATTCAAATGCACACCACACTTTTCAGATTTATTTAAAATTTTGAAAACCATGTATCATTTTATTTTCACACATACTGTAGTTGCTACTTTGTGTTGGTCTATTACATAAAATCCCAATAAAATACATATAAGTTCGTGGGTGAAAAAATGTGGAAAAGTTTACAGTGTATGAATACTTTTTTAAGGCACTGTATATGTGATCATTTTCTCTGCAGTGCTACCACTGGAGAAATGAAGCTTCACACAATTAGCATTAAAATCAGTGGTCTATCTATCTAATGAACTTTACGAGCAAAAGTTACAGTACTCATTCTAGTCACTGTTGCTAATACATGAGAAACTTAAGAGAGATATCCAGTCTATTAATTTAGGATTCCCTAATCCATCATTTGAACATTTATTCAATCCCTTCAATTTGTCAGCTTTACCAGAAAATTTTATATATACATATTTTTTTTTTAAAGGTTCCATTGACTGAAGGAAAGAAATATCAATCTGAAAGCTAAGTAGATACTGCATATATATAGTTTATATATACTGTATATATAAGATATATATAAAATTAAAGTTTGCATGAAATGAATAACTAAAAATCTGAAAACCTATTTTTTCATCTTATGTGATTAAAATGAGAATTAACATGAATAATATAATTTAAAATGTTATGATAAAATAAATGAAGCAAAAAAAAGTAACATGCACTAATGAGTACTTAAATGTAAATTTACTTGTGTACAGTGTAAACTTGTGCTATATGTATTAAACCATAGGGGCAATACTATATCATCCTATACAGTAGTTACACTAAATTTATTTCACCAAAGTGGATTATTAGATTATTGTTAGTATAATTTTGTTAGTTGCAAACTATAAGGTTTGCAAATAAAACTCACAATTTGTGCATAGTGTAGTCGTCGGAATGGAGCAAATTTGCTCTCAATTTCTTGCCAGCGTTTGTTAAGATGGATCAAATTTGGCTCCACCGCTTTGGCAGCCCCATCCTTAGACAAACGTTCAGCTTGCCTGTGTACTGCATTCAGTTCTTCTTTCTTCATGTCCAATTCTCCATCAATTTCCTAGTGAGTAAAACCAATACAGGGCCCAGGGCAGTTAGCTATCTAATGAATATACATTAGAGGAAGCAGCAACATAAATCTGTCACTTGTTTCTCATTAGACTTTATTTTGAGAAATAAGCAATAAACTAACATATGATTAATGCATAGATAATATGGCCATGTGACTTTATTTAGCCTATGTGTTTAATACATGTATTAAATGTGCCATCCATATGCCTCTAATTAAACCAATCTGTACATTTTTATAAAACCTATGCCATTTTGTGTGCCAAGCAAAATTCCATATATTTTCTTCATATACTTTCTTATTTTTGTTATTAAATGGCAAATCAAAGCAATAATAAAGCAAAATAATATGGTTGAAAATAAAGACAGCTGACAGTTTGGATTGACTGGACAGTTACATATGGACATGGTCTGATAAATGAAGTGTGCTAATATGAGAAAGGGTCATCCACGTACTGTTAGTCATTAGTTCATCTGGAACAAAGATACATAATATGAGTCAATATTAATGCCAACATAAACATTTTAGAGGTTTCACATTTTTGTAAAGAGTATATTTTTCTATAAGTCTAGTGATGATTATTAAGTTAGAAAAGATAACCATTTACATAAAATTTAACTACTGATAGGTTGATCATTTGTAAATTATTTTTATGTATTTCTTTACGGTTCATGCTTATCTTAACTAATTAAAGGTATTACTGAAATAATAATAATAATAATAATAAATCATCATAATTTTATTTTACAGCCTCCATATATTCGACAACACTGTACACACCTATCAGTTGTAATCATACTATTCTGAGACTGTATTTATAGCTGGCTTACAGGAAATAGAAGGAAATTCTGAACAGATTAAATGAAGCTAAAGATTAAAAATGGTCTGTTCATATAGATTGTCTGTTCATCTGTTTATCTGTGTTTTTAAATCAGACATAATCATTTTTATAGAAATTTTTGTTTTAAGCTTTTCTCACATTAACATTGTGGCCATTTTAACAGAAATGTGACAACTATGCCAGAGCTATCTTCTTATGATGGGGTTTGTCCGGTCTGATTTCCACTTTTTGACAGCATGAATGACACTGCAAAGTGCATTATTCTAGCTGTCAAAACAACTGTACCAGAAAGCCAGCCTGTTCATATATCCATGTGAACTGAGTATAACTCTACTCTATAAAATAATTTTAAAATAAATAACTAAACTAAAGAAGATGGAGGGCATGTAGAAGTATAGAATTTCTAGCAGAGTTGGGGCCTTTTTACACCTGCAGATTGAGCAGGCAATGATCAAGATCCAACGTTTATAATTTTGATCACTGCTTTCTTGTTATCCGCAATGATCTGTGACACATGTGGCTCAGCGATTATTAATACTAGGGATGAGCGAATTGACTTTGGATGCTTCACCTGAATTCTATTTGCATAAAACTTTGTTTTAATACTGTATGGAGCAGAAATTTATTGGCTCAGATGAACCGAAGTTGTTACTTTGCAAAGTCGGAGTCAATACATTCTAATAATGTACGGAGATCCCACTCCATACAGTATTAAGACAAAGTTTTATGCAAATCAACTTTGGATGAAGCAATCGAAGCCGATTTTCTCATCCCTAATTAATACGTTTGTAGCAAAAGAGTCTTGTTTGTTGGCAGCAAAGAACAAACTGTTTAAAAGGAATGTGTCAACAGAAAATTACCTATTGTTTAAAATAAATCACATTTTTATGTTACAGGTATTTTATTTATTTTTTTGGTGAGTTTTTTTAACCACTTCATTACCAGATTGTTTACCCCCTTGTTTCCAGGCCAATTACTCAGTTTTACCAATGGGCTACAACTGCAAATAACTAATTTCATGAATTTTAAATAATTTTTCCAGGATACATTAGACCTTTCTTTAGTGCCATTAGATAACACATATATTTAAAAAACATATATTGAAGGAAAAACTATAATAATTATGAAATATATATATTTTTTTAATTTATCATGAATTTTCAATTTATCAATTTGTTATGAAAGAATTTAAGACAAAGCACTTCTAAAACCATTACCATATGTTTTTAGTGTGAAAATGGATGCTACTTGTGAAATTTACCTAATAACTAGGCTCACCACAAGACCTGAAATGACTAGAGTGCATCATGGATTTTGGAGACTTATTTTTCTATTGCTGGTTTCATGGCACCATATTGACAGAACAGACATTGTACAGTGCTAAAACATTTAAAACATTAAAAACTCCTTCAAAGTAACTATTTTTATGTTGAACCTCAAAGGTATTCATCTTAGGGAAATTTGGACATTTTTTACTAGGAAAAGGGAATGGAACTGGGTGGAATTTTATTTTTTTATTCAGTAGCCTATGTTTCACAATTACCATGTGGCCTTGAGAAAACCCACATGATACCCTTTGTGTACTTTTTGCATCTTGTTTGGGCTCCCCACAAAACCTGAAATAACTGGAGTGCATTATAGATTTGGTGACCTATGTTATTGTTGGTGCTATGGCACCATCCTTCCCGTACAGATGTTGTACAGTACCAAAAGCTTAGAAACTCCTTCAAAGTGACTATTTTTTAATGTTGATAATCCTCCTAAAGTCATCTTGTGAAAATTTGGGCATTTTAAGCTTTTGACTTTTTTTTTGAAAAACTGTATGGAATTATGTGGAGAACATGTATTGAATAAATTATATGTATGTGTATAAGTCACACACAAAAGACTGCTATACTTTTATCAAAAGTAAAACAGTTTTATTTTTTATGAAAAAAGAAAAGACATGTGTACACAAAACTATATACAGTTATATGATTTAAGGAAAAGACACTAATACACTAATAAAGATTGTGGTTTCTCTCATGAAAGAAAAAAGATATATATATGTATGTATATTGCACACACAAAATAATTTTGTATTAACTACAGCTAAAATTAATAACTATAACTTATTTTTGTGTGTGCTTTTGTATATTATATATACCCAATAGACCACTGCACTAACTATAAATAAAACTAATACCTTTATTTAAAAAATATAAATGTCTGAAAGAAAGAGGAAAATAACAATGTGTGTACATTTGGATATTTTACACCAAGTGCATTAAACTATTGCTCAAACAATTAACTACATTTTTTTTAACGCAAATGTTGAAAATGTGTTTAGATGTGTATATTTTATATACACAAAGCCTGATATACTATTGCTAAGCGTAACAGCTATAGCTATTACTTTGTATTTATTTATTTTTGTAATTATCACTCCAAAACAGGTACTCAGTTTAAAAGGACCTTTCACCGGTCCTGAAATTACAATATAAGTACCTGGCAGTGTAGGGCATATTGACGAGATGTGATATTGCTTCATTTTATTTATTTTTTCTGATAGACTGCTCCGTTCCCCCACTGTGCCCCGCATTCTGGTTTTCCACCCTGTATGCTAGTGCATACCATACAGAGAGGAGGACACGGGCGTGTTTTTCAGAGGACATACATATCCTTCTCCCTTGCTATGAGCTGACCAATCGCTGCAGAGCATGTGACAGCTAATTTTCCTTGTCACTATGTGTTTAAAAAATGTATATAATACTGCAATTTTCACACTGGGCACTTGGTCTTATAATACGTTATGTTTATTATTAACATTATTATTATTAATATTATTATTATTATTATTATTATTATTATTATTTAAAACATTTAGATATTGACATGTTAATAAAATGTGTTTAAGATAAAATATGATTTCACAAAAAGTCATTTTCTCAATAGACATTCCCATTAAGTGCCTTATAAAAGATGCAATAATAATCGTTCTTAGAGGCACCTTTGCATGGGACAAGCATTGAGAAAAAGTATTATTTTGAACTATCTATCCCAATATTTATCCTGATCCTTGGCCTATGTAATGGTATTTAATAATTTAGCAGTTGGCCTTGATATTTATGATTTAATTAATGGCTAAGCCTGATCTAGAACATATAAACATACAATAACAGAGAAACATAGTAAACATTTACAAAGAAAAATAATGTGACAGTCTTACAAACATACAATGTAGAACTAATTACTTAATAGTTAGAAATATTTAGAAAATATTTAACTTGAGAGTATTGAAATTTTCATATCATATCATATTCTACAAATCTTTAAAGGTATATTCACTGCTTTAATTGGTTTTAATTTACAATAATAAATATGTTTTATCATATGACACATTTAAAAAAAAAAGTACCTTAAGCTTCTGCTCATCTTTGGGTTCTGGAAGACTAGCTATTTTCTTTTCAATATCATCCAAACATTTAAGTAAATCATCAGATTGTCTTTTGTACTGATACCACTGATGAGAAATCTCCATGGCCTTTTTCCTTCTTTGAGATCTCAAATCCTATTCATACCATGAATAATAAAGACATAGTTAAGCTTTAAATCAAACATACTTTACTTCACTTTACTAAATGCAAAAAAAAAAAAAACTGTATTTTAGTGTACTTCTAAGAGCTAGTGCAGACGTGCACACTGACTGATAGATTAAAGTCAATTGGACAATTCACATGTCCAATTCTCTTCATGGACCAGCAGTCCATGCAGAGCAAATAGCAGTATGCAGTATTTTGGACTGATTCTCATGCAATACTGGCTTATTCAAGTGAAATGGTCCATAAAAAGAGAATAAACTGCATAAGGCTACTTTCACACTAGCGGCAGGACGGATCCGACAGGCTGTTCACCCTGTCGTATCCATCCTGCCGCTATTTCGCCGTGCTGCCGGACCGCCGCTTTGTCCCCATTGACTATAATGGGGACAGGGCGGAGCTCCGGCGCAGCACGGCAGTGCACGGCGAAAGGCCACTGGACTAAAAGTGCTGCATGTCCGATTTTTTCGTCCGGCGGTCTCTCACCGCGAACTACCGTGCTGTGCCAGAGCTCCGCCCGTCCCAATTATAGTCAATGGGGACGGAGCGGCGGTCCGGCGGCATGGCAAAATAGCGGCATGACGGATCCAACAGGGTGAACAGCCTATCGGATCCATACTGCCGCTAGTGTGAAAGAAGCCTAAGGGTGCCATCTGTGTGGTTGCTAGAAAATGCTGGGTAGGAACTTTTCTATTTATTTTTACCAATGTGAAAAGCAGATGAAATACTGATGCCGTACAAACAGAAAAATGGAATGCAGTCAGATACAAAACTGATATTACGATATTGATTTACACTATCATTTTATTGTAATACAAATTTGTTCTTGGAACCTGGAAAACTCAAATAAAAAAATAATTTAAACAGATATAAAACTGATTCAACATGTATGCAAATTGTTAAGCGACTATAACACAGACAAGTTTTATATCACTTTTCCATATGACCCTGAAGAATGAAGAAAATAATCTTTTGCAAAAGAATCTTTCAGTATTATGCTTGCAAAAACAAGCAGACCAACTGTATGTTTCTTCGGCTGTCAATTTTAAACCTCCAATGTAAAATCTAGATCCCACCATCATTTGAGGTACACTCTAAAGGAACCGCTAAACCATTAATCCATTGTTTAATTCTGGAGAAAAAGTTATTTTAATCCTTATGCAAATGAGCAATTAAGTGAACTGAGGGCAGGCTTGAGCCATTCTATGCACCCTTTTCTTTTCTGCTTACTCCTGCATCTCATCCCTCTTTTTTCCTGTACAGTCATCTCTAGAGAGGAGCAAATTTTTTAAAAAATTTGATTCGCTGGTTCGCCAAATTTATTTGCTGCAAATTACATAAAAAATTGCTATTTCCTGGCTGCAAAGAGCCTTTACAGTGGTGTAGAACACTGTGCCTTGCAGTAGCATGCATAAGGAGTCTGCTTCGGTAGTGAAATAATACTTACTATGAGTCCGTATGACATGCAGATGACAGGCATCACACATAAAATCACTGTACACTTCACTCTTAGAATAACTGCACACTTCATATATTTGGGCAGTCATGAGGCCAAAATTGACCAAATAACTCAAGTATGAATTCAGCCTTACAGGTTGATGTTAGCGCCAAGAAGAAGCGCACTCCTTTTACACCGTCGCCAGTTGATTCCACATCGATATCAACAGAACCTGTTCTATTAAATGCATATACAAGTAGAGCCCCCTTGACAGAGTGGAGACAGTGTCAGTAGTAATTTTTTTGCTGAAGTCACTGATTTATTAACCCTTCCTCTGATCCATCAGAACAATAACCCACAAAAAAACGGATCCTGTCTGTGGAGCATACACCTTCACTCGGTCAGCATTTGCTCAATAATCCATCAGTATTGCTAATGCCCAAATAGAAAAACAGAAGTGGGGACAGTGGGAAAAGCATGAGAAGCCCACAGAGTGGATCTTTGACATAGTCATGAGGTGGAAGCAGCATGAAGAGACTACAGAGTGGCCAAATGATGGTCTGGAGGTGAAAGCAGTATTAGGAAACCACCGAGTGGAACAATGACAGGGCCTGCAGTTGGCAGCAGTATGAGGAGGCCACTGAGTGGCACAATGACAGAGTCTGAAGGTAGCGGCAGTATAAGGAGGCCACCAAGTGGCACAATGACCGAGTCTGGAGGTGGCAGCAGCATCAACGTTACTTTTATACGACACAATTCGGTCCATACAGCAAAAAGAGTTTTTCAGTCACCCATCAATATTACTGAAAAAAAATAACACTTTGAAAGAGTGGCACAATGACAAAGTCTGGAGGTGGCAGATTCAGCAGCAGCATCATGAGAAGGCCACCGAGTGGCACAATGAGAGTCTGTAGATAGCAGCAGCACTATGATGAGGCCACCGAGTGGCAAGTTGACATAGTTTGGAGGTGGCGGCAGCATCCGGAGACCACAGAGTGGCAAATTGATATAGTGTGAATATGGCAGCAGCATGAGGAGACCACAGAGTGGCAAGGTGACATAATGTGGAGATGGCAGCAGAAGCAACAGGATACCACAGAGTGGCAAGGTGACATAGTGTGGAGATGGCAGCAACATGAGGATACCACTGGCTGACATTGAAGTTACACGGTGGAGTACTCCTATCCGCTTGCATCATCAAGAAATTGTTAATGGCCTTTCTCTGTTCGTATAGTCAGTCCAACATTTGGAGGGTGAAATTCCAACGGGTGGAAACATCGCATATGAGACTATGTTGGGGGATGCCGTTATGTTGCTGCAGCTCAAGGAGCGTGTGCTTTGTGGTGTACAAGTGGCTGAAGTGCATAAAAGGTTTCCTGGCCATTTTTAGAATGTCTTGCAGAACCGCTTGACAACCAGATTGAACACGTGTGCCATGCAGGGTGCATGGCTCAGCCTTCCATGACAGTCAGCATGGTTCTGATTTTCAGTTGTCGCAGAGAAATCCAGGATTCAATTTCTTGATGCATCACACGGACCAGTTCCTCCCCTGTGTGACTCAGTTCACTAAGGCAATCCAGGTGCAGAATAGCGTGACACCGCCGAGCACTGCACATGTGGTATACTGCAGGGGCACTGTGACTTGTCCCTGCATTCAGGGGCGTACAAAGAAATCATTGGGCCGCATAGCAAGAATCTGAATTGGGCCCCCTAATTCTACCCGCTACCCATCCCACCACCTGCTCTTGCGTGTTTTTCTTTTTGGCAATATCTAATATGATTTTTTTTATTGTTTATATATTTTTATATTTAAAATTGGGGTTAAACGTTTTATATATCAGTGTTTTTTATTTTAGATTTTTTTCACTTTTTTTTTTACTATTAATCTATAATTTTTTTGCTAGTAATTGATTGTGGGACCTGAGGGGATAAATTACGGGGGACGGTGCACTGCCCTGAGTCCTCCATATACTAATAAGCCTTATTGAATAGTGTTCCCCAACCCTGCAGGAACTCTGCTTTCCGCTGACCCTTTCTCCCTACTAACCATCCCCTCATGGCACAGTCCACTAAATTAGCAATTCAATAGCAGAGTTCATTGGGGTTAGGGGGGTGGACAGGAGCACACTGTCCTCCTGAGTCCTCTATATAATAATAACCCTTATAGAACAGTTTACCCCCAACCCTGCAGGAACTCTGCTTGCTGCTGCTGCCATTTCCCACAAATAGCCATCCCCCACCACCCCCATGAATTTTTTTAAATGTAGAGTCTGTCAGTCACTGCTGTGAGTGATCAACTTAGTTTGTCCTTGGTGGCAGACTGGCAGTGGCACACAACAGGCCGGGACAAGCCGGCAATACTGGGGGCTGGTTGGAGTTGGGACTTGGGTCTCAATGGAATTGGTGGCAGTATGAGGCAGGTGGTGGCACTGGCAGCCTATATATACAGTATATATATATATATATATATATTTTTTTTTTTTTTTTTTACTAAAGCACACCCCTATAAGCTTTCTACAGAAATAACTGCAACAGTGCAGTGCATATATATTTTTCTTGTAGTACTGAATAAGATACTAAGATATAAGCCTCTAAAGGCTTTTCAATATAAGATTTGCAGTCCAATAACAAAAAGCTTGAATGACAGAGCTGTCTAATGATTATTTGGATCCGCCAAATAATCGTTCCCTGCACTTGTAAATCACTTTCCTATCAATGTCCCTAGCTCCTTCTGACCTCTCTCCCTGCACTAAGATGCTGTGAAATCATTCCTTCCTATCCTTTCCCATTGCACTTATAAATTGCTTTTTCTGTCCTTTTTTTTCCATAATCATTTTTCCAGTAGCTGTCCCTAGCGCCTTCACACGTCTATCCCTGCACTCTGAATGCTGGAAAATGTCTGACTGTAAGATGGGCAATGTATTTATAGGGCTGTGAAATCACAGGTCTGGCTGACTGCTGATTGGCTGCATGCAGGCATGTTAATCTGTGTGATCCCGCATTCCCAGAGTTCTTTGCCCCATGTCCTCAGTCCTCACAAGTGTAGCCGCCATTTTAGGAAAAATGTGATTTGTTACCACGAAGTGAGAGGAAATTCGCATTTGTCGCAAATTTAATTTTTCCTGAAATTTTTATCAAATTCCACTTTGTCAACTTCGATTCACTCATCTCTAGTCATATCACCTGGCCTTGTCAATCAAGAAGGTGAAGGAGGGGTTGATAGTGGAAGCAGAAGTAGAAAAGATGCATAGTGTGGCTCGAGTCTACTCTTGGTGCACTTAACCGTTGTTAAAAGCACTTTTTCCTCCAAATTGAAGATAGGATAACTAAGTAAAAGGTATTATTACATTCAACTAAGCTAGTCCTATAAACCATTGTTCCCACTAACAAAGATGTTCCTGGTGACAGATTCCTTTGTACACTAGGTAATTGTTCACATTGTACGACAGTTCTGCTGGTAAATAAAAACAGCATTAAAATGTAAGCAAGTTAGATTAATTACCAACACTATTCATCTATAATTTCTCGGATGACAGGATGGAAATTTTACTTACAGTCAATTTATGATTTTACTGTGATGTGCTAAATAACTAAAAAACAAACAAATGTACATATATTTTATGTAAACTAGCAAAATCTATGTACATAATTCTGGGTGCTGATATATTGAATATTCAAAACAAATATATACATTCTCAGATTTCATATATGCTTGGTATCTTAGCATGTAAATGAATTACTCAAGTTCTGGTATCCTCAACTGATTGTGGTGCAGGGAGAGGTTCCCATGAGGAAGGATATAAATATCACTTAAATCAGTGATGTATGCAGTGTAAAGCCTTAGTGTATGGCAAATGCTGCAGAAACATACATTCATAGGCTTCTTTCACACTTGCGTTCAGAGCGGATCCGTCTCAGACGGATCCGCTCATATAATGCAGACTGTGGCTCCGTTCAGTACGGATCCGTCTGCATTATATTGTTAAAATATTTCTAAGTGTGAAAATAGCCTCAGACGGATCCGTCCAGGCTTTCAATGTAAAGTCAAGGGGGACGGATCCGTTTGAAGATTGAGCCATAGTGTGTCATGTTCAAACGGATCCGTCCCCATTGACTTACATTGTAAGTCTGGACGGATCCGCACGCCTCCGAGCGGCCAGGTGGACACCCGAGCGCTGCAAGCAGCGTTCAGGTGTCCGTCTGCTGAGCGGAGCGGAGGCTGAACGCTGCCAGACTGATGCATTCTGAGCGGATCCGCGTCCACTCAGAATGCATTAGGGCTGGACGGATGCGTTCGGGGCCGCTTGTGAGCCCCTTCAAACGGAACTCACAAGCGGAGCCCCGAACGCAAGTATGAAAGTAGCCATACATAGCTATCGATCTTGTGACTGCGCTGTTCATACAATAATGTAGACTTCATAAATTACCCACATCGTTTATTTATTTATACAGTCTGAGAAATTGTTCTACAATGAATGCAGCACATCCAGAAATCTAGACATTAAAGTTATACAAAATTGCTACAAAATTTAGTCAGAGTCTGTTTGAATTTTCTTAAAAGAATCAATATTCCATTGAGTATTTTCTTATCTGTCAAGGGTGAATGCCTTTATTGAGTAACAAAAAATGAAAATCAATGACCTCACTTCTTGAAAACGCAACCAATAATGAAGTGCCCTATAGAAGAGATTGCAATAGGACATTTTTTCATAATTAGAAATAATGCTAAGCCTAGGGACACTGTATGACATCTCCAGCTTCCAGTAAGGAGAAATGCAACCACATTTTAAAGTGATTGTGTTTTCTGAAGGCTTTTCAATAAGCTGTTAGTTAATCACAAATCAAATAAACAACAGTGATACCTATAAACAATAGAATGTACAAATATTTACAGAGAATTGTCTGTTAAGGTAACTGGCATTAGTGTTGGGCGCGAATATTCGAATCGCAAATTGTAATCGTGAATATTGCCAATTTGAGAATTCGCAAAGATTTAGAATATAGTGCTATATATTTGCGAATATTCCCCCAATTTCTTTTCCATCTGAACCCATGATCCCTCCCTGCTTATTGCTTGTGGGCCGGAAGAAAAGGCAGCAATGTCTTAGTCTGAGCTAAGCAACATCCCTAGCAACCAATAGGAAAGTTGCCTACCCCTTACTATATAAGAACCTCCCCAGCAGCCATTTTCTGCAGTTTTCTGCAGTTCTAAGAGAGACAGCAGTGTCATTAGTATGCTCTGTGCTTTACTGTTTAATTACATTAGATAGTTAGGCTAGTTTCACACTACATAGAAACATAGAAACATAGAATGTGTCGGCAGATAAGAACCATTTGGCCCATCTAGTCTGCCCAATATATCTGAATCCTATGAATAGCCCCGGCCCTATCTTATATGAAGGATGGCCTTATGCCTATCCCATGCATGCTTAAACTCCTTCACTGTATTTGCAGCTACCACTTCTGCAGGAAGGCTATTCCATGCATCCACTACCCTCTCAGTAAAGTAATACTTCCTTATATTACTTTTAAACCTTTGCCCCTCTAATTTAAAACTGTGTCCTCTTGTGGTAGTTTTTCTTCTTTTAAATATGCTCTCCTCCTTTACCGAGTTGATTCCCTTTATGTATTTAAAAGTTTCTATCATATCCCCTCGGTCTCTTCTTTCTTCCAAGCTATACATATTAAGGTCTTTTAACCTTTCCTGGTAAGTTTTATCCTGCAATCCATGGACCAGTTTAGTAGCTCTTCTCTGAACTCTCTCTAGAGTATCTATATCCTTCTGGAGATATGGCCTCCAGTACTGCGCACAATACTCCAAGTGAGGTCTCACCAGTGTTCTGTACAGCGGCATAAGCACTTCACTCTTTCTACTGCTTATACCTCTCCCTATACATCCAAGCATTCTGCTTGCATTTCGTGCTGCTTTATTACATTGTCTTCCCACCTTTAAGTCTTCTGAAATAATTACTCCTAAATCCCTTTCCTCAGATACTGAGGTCAGGACTGTGTCGAATATTCTATATTCTGCCCTTGGGTTTTTACGCCCCAGGTGCATTATCTTGCACTTATCCACATTAAATTTCAGTTGCCAGAGTTCTGACCATTCTTCTAGTTTTCCTAAGTCCTTTTCCATTTGGCAAGGAACTCCGGCAGGCTGTTCCGGCGGGTGAACAGCCTGTCGGATCCGTGCTGCCGCTAGTGCACGCTTGCCCCCGAACTACGGGGGCGGGCCGAAGTTCCGGTGGCAGCACAGTAGCGCATGCCGAGAGGCGGCCGGAATAAAACTATGACATCTAGCGGCAGCACAGATCCGACAGTCTGTTCACCTGCCAGAACACCCTGGCAGGTAATTAGTGGGAGATAGTCAGTGTAGGTTATATCCTGATATAGTGTAGCTGATCCGGTTCCAGTGCAGGGTCTTAGGTAGTGTAATAAGTTCTGATGGCCATACATACATGCTACAGACATAGTGCTGTGATGTCACAAGTTCACAACAATACTTACTGCACCAATCACTAATATGTAGTCAGACCTGCTAAAATGTGAAGTTGCAAGTATTGCACCAAAATATGCGTATCATTAATTGCCGATTTGCGCAATCACAAATATATTGGAGCACTTTATCTGTATATAAAGCTATTGTAATGTTCTGCCGTGCCAACCATTTTATCCAGTTTCAGGAAACTTCTAGATTCTTGAAAAATGTTGCTGAAGTGTCCCACGCTTGTATTGCACGCATGCATATTACATTGCCGATTTTCGGTATTAAAAAAATAATGGCGAATTTGCAAATTTATGACGAATGTTTGCCAAAATATTTGCAAAATCTTGTGAATTCGAATATTGCCCCTGCCGCTCATCACTAACTGGCATGATGGGCTATACCATTAGTATATTGTGCTTATAATAATTGGAGCATGTAGCTCATTCACTAAAATACATGCTGCACAAATAGTAGACGACACAATGGCAAGCTACCTTCACAATTTGTATTATTTTCCCCATAAATAATGGTCCAAAAATAATAAAAACGGAACATAGATTAATGAATGATACATCTTGGCAACCATTTCTATCTATCGAAAGAAAGTGACAATATTCGCCGACAGAAAGTATTCGCCGAGACACTTCTGAGGGAAGTCAACTCATTAAAATTGCCAGTAAAACAACAATTTGATCATTCCAACATGATATAATTGGAATGATCTGTATTGAATGAGCTGATCCATTACCACAGCCTCACCATTAAACCCGCGGATAAGGCTGGTGCGGTCGTGGTCATGGATATATCAAAATATATAGAGGAAGCATATAGACAGTTAAATGATACTTTTGTTTACATGAAACCTAATAGAATCCCTCTAATCACAACCTATTAAAAACATAATTATGACGTGCAAGGGATTATCAATAAGCATGGGCCCTTAATAGAAAATAGATTCCATCAGATAGAATAATTAAATTGGCCCCCCACTCATGTCTTTCCGTAGACCATCCAGTCCGCGAGACAAGCTAGTGCATAGGGATGTTGGGCCAGAAAAAACATCTGGCCAGACTTTTTTATTTCCACAAAGTAATGTTTTCCTTGTCTTAATTCTATCAATTGTACATATGCAAAAATTTAGAATTAACTATTATTTAACATGCGAATCAACATATGTCATATATGTTTTGTGGTGTTCTTGGCCCTTACTATATGTTGAAGAAACCAATTTCAAGATATGTTTTAGCCAACACAGGCACACTATACGAAAAAAACTTATGGATTTACATGTTTCAAAGCATTTCACAGATAAAGGACATAGAGAGTGTGATTTGAGGTGCATGATAGTGGACCATATTCCTCTGTCATGAAAAGGAGGGAATTGTGTACTATCTTTAAAACAGAGGGAAATACAGTGGATTACAAAATTAAACACCTTAAAACCAAATGGGTTAAAAGTAGATTTCAAGCCATGGATCTTCTCATGCTAAACAGGATTACATGCAGATTCTAGTGTGTTTTTACGTTGGTGCTAATTTAATACATTTCTTCTTCTTTTTTCTCTCCTATAGAATGACTTAAAAACATAGAACATATCTATTGCCCCCAACACAGTTACTGGAAATCACATTACATTAATGAACTATTTTACTATAATAAAAATATATTGTTTCATGATATTTAGGAATGATGTATTTTTTGCTTTCTGAAACCATAGAATAAGCTATACTTTGGGATCATTATCCCATTTGGGGAGAAATAGGTGGAGTGCATAATGAATATACATTTATAGATAACAATATGGACAAACTTAATTATGGAATGTCATGTATGTGGTACATGATATGCATCACAAATCATGACCCTCTATAACATATCCCGAAAGATGCAGTTGCGTGACGCAGCACACAGCCCGTAAGTTACTTAGCTAATACATAACATTAATGCAAGTGCTTTTGGACCCATACTACGCCAGGAACGCCGTAAGGTCCATGCTGGTTAGTTCCTTATATTGATTGAATCAAATTGTTTTTAACTTGAACCTGGGTAGTATCAGGGAATCTGTATTAACGTATGATTATCAATTATGTCACTTTGATTATGATTGGTAAATTTTAAAATGAATTTATGCAAGCACGCTAATTACACAACAGTTATAAATCACTGAATACTGAGCAATCATGTTGAATGATAATTTTATGTGTTGATATGATGAAAAAATCATGTTTTTTTTTCTTAATTATATTGGTTAATTATATATGATAATCAATTATGTCATTGGACATTTAAATATGCACTGAGCACCTTTGAATGTATATCACTGCCGGAGGAAAGTCCCAGTAAGATGACTGAAACGTCACTCTGGTGATTAAAGAACATCACTTTTGAATTGCCCCCTTGGGAGTACCATGAAAATATCTATCTATCTATCTATCTATCTATCTATCTATCTATCTATTTATCTATCTGTCTGTCTATCTAACCATCTAACCAGGGTAAACTTTAAAAGAGTTCTCTGGGATAAAAAATAAAAATAAAAATCCATCAACCTTCTGATCTGTTGTGGTAAGATAGCCTGGTTAGTACTTACCCCTCCGTTGGTTCACTGATTTCTTTGTCTCCTCTGAGCTCAGATTGGCTATGTGCTCTGCAGCTGAGGTCCCAACCAGATCTGTTTCTGAGACTCCCTGTTCAGCTGCATTTACATTATATGCATTCAGGACCTCAGCAGAGGAGCCCGCAGCTAGTCTGATCTTAGCAGAGATGGCAGAATTAGTAGCCAGATGTAGGGGTAAGTACTAAACATTCTATCTTTAGATAGATAGATAGATAGATAGATAGATAGATAGATAGATAGATAGATAGGATAGATAGATACAAATCTATCTATCTACCTACCTATCTATCTATCTATGGATGTTGGTAGATCCGTCCATCTGTCTATTTATCTCCATCTTTTTAATAACAAATGCAGGATGCAAATAAGATAACTAATAAGATAATTAAATATAAAAATGTTAAATTATAAAATACCTCTTCAACAATGTTTGCAAAACTCAGTCAAGGATAATTTAGTCAAGGATTTGTTCTAAATTAGTATACAATGTCCACATTAATATACAATGTCCACGTGTCCATACTGTTTGAGTTACCTTGAGAGCATTATGTTTTGATTGTAGGAGTTGTTGTTTCATTTTGATTTCTTCTCTCTTTTTGTCATCTCCAATTTTGAGTTGAAGATTATTTCCTCTTTGCAACAACTCTTTAATCTGCCCATCATTATCTTCACTCTGATAAGAAAGAATATAATAAATAATTATTTATCAAGATACATTAAAAATTGTGTTTGTCTTTGGCACTAAACTATTACATTATTAATTTTAGCATAGGTTGTTTAGTTGGTTATGGAACCCTTTTAATTAAAGGGAACCTGTCACCGGGATTTTGTGTATAGAGCTGAGGACATGGGTTGCTAGATGGCTGCTAGCACATCTGCAATACTTAGTCCCCATAGCTCTGTGTGCTTTTATTTTGTCAAATAAACGATTTGATACATATGCAAATTAACCTGAAATGAGTCCTGTCCCTGAGATGAGTCAGGGACAGGACTCATCTCAGATTAATACAAATTTCCTGGTGTGATTGTGGTGGGCATATGCTGTTACACAGAAGCAAATAAGGACAAGAAGAACTCTATCTAAATAGTAATAGTCTTGTCCTCTTTGGCATCCTGTGCAATCAAGTGTCTTGTGCCCTCTTCCACCTATATTGCCCATGCCGTACCAGTAAAGTTCCCATACGGTAGACATTCAAAACTCTTAACCCCATCCCGACCAGCAACATGTTAGTATGGCACAGCGGGACGTGACTAAAAACATGGCTAACAAAATCCCCCCTCTTGAATAAACCCCAAATGATAATAGGTGATATTCAATAACACATGGTCGTCGACAGGTGCTGAATTCCTCAGAGGCCCCAACAATTAGGAAATCACCGTACAGAAAAGATCAAGTGATTACGTGACTGGAGGTATATTATACGGTCATTGGATACCAATTTTACTGCAGGTCAGTGGAGTACAGGCCCCAAACATTAGGCATTCACCAGATAGAAAAGGCCTTTTATGCTGCTATATTCTTTGTTCTGGGTAGTGGCGGATATGTGTGGGCTGGCATGATGAAATTCAATTAAATGTGGTCGTCACAGGTGTTGAATTCCTACGAGATCCATGCCTCATTCATTTTTAGAAATGTGAGGTAGTCCACACTGTCTTGAGCTAGGCGAGTGCGCTTATCGGTCACAATCCCCCCTGCTGGGGTGAACATCCTTTCTGGAAGGACCCTGATGAGGGGCAAGCCAAGAGTTCTATGGCAAATTGTGCCAGCTCTGGCCACAGGTCATGCGTGGTGGTGTCGCCACTGAACGTCAGCAAGGCGAGCCATGGCCATGTAAGATCTTCTAAAATGGCCTACCGAAAGACATCCTGGATCCCGGGGTATTTGGCAATGAAACGATGCACAACTAATTTAAGGACATGTGCCATGCACTGCACGTATCTCATTTTGCCCTGTTTCAGCGCGCTCAGCAGAGTGGCACCATTGTCGCACACCACTTTACCAACTGTCAAATTGAGTGGGGTTAGCCACTGATTGGCCTGACCACAGAGCTGAAAGGAGTGCAGGACCGTGTGCTTCCAGGCACAACAGCCGCAGCACAGCATGGCAATGTCTCACCTGGCACGTCGAATACATTCTGGGGAGCTTGGGGGGGTACAGCGGAAGAGGAGGTAGCAGTGGAAAAGGAGTAGTGAGCCAAGGAGGAGACGGAGGATGGAGTTGGAGGAGGAGGCAAAGAAGAGGCAGGTCTGAATGAAATCCGTGGCGGTAACACCAAATCCACACGGGTGCCACGGGTTACATGCTTGACGACCGTCAGTTGTTCGCCCAGTGAGCAGTAAAAGTTATGTACCTTCCTTGCCCATGTTTGTTAAACCACATGTCTGTGGTCAGATGTATCCAATTTATATGGCAGTAGTTGATGGGCTAGCAGTTCTAACAAGCCGTTGGGCAAGAGGATTATCCGACGTCATCATTTTTTTATGCTCGAAAATTTGGGCCACGGAAGCCTGCCTTGTGCCATATGAACGCAACAACGGTATGGTGGAAGGTAGAGTGTAGGACAAATGGGAGGAGAGAGGAGAAGGAGAAGAGGCAGGACGTGGAGCGCCGGGAGTGTGGCTTTGTGGGTTCTTACAGTGCTCCCACTGCGCTCGGTGATGAGCAGTCGTCCCTAGTTGAGTGTTGGGCTTACTGCGACTTATGCCTTGACAGCACAGGCTGCAGATGGCAATACTATTATCAGCAGATGACATGGTGGTCACAGACTGTGACATATAGGCCTCCCCCCCTTTTAAACAGACTTTAATAAAGTTTTTGGCTTTTTTCTTTTTATACGTTCATCAGGCTGTGATAATATACCAATAGCGTTTGTCCCTATATCTAGCTGCAGTATCGTAGCAGAACCGAACACAACTGCTGCACAATACAAATACGATATAATATAACTTCTAAGTTAGAAAGTATATTATAAGTATATCACACCCCTCTCTATCACACCTATCTATAGCACACCTATACCAACCCTTAAAAGGACTTTTTTGTCCCTATTAGCTAGCATTTGGTGTCCCTAACTGTCCCTGCTCCAAAATGCAACCTCTCCCTAGACTGGCAAAACACATAATGTAAAATGGCTGCCAGATCGCGTTCTGTTATAGGGTTGGGTGTGTCTATGTGCTAAAACGTCTCAATTGGCGGTCTTGTCCCATCTGATGGATGTGTCATGGGTCAAAGTTTGACGCTATGCAAAAAAATAAGGTGCGTGCGAATATCACCATATGTTTGCATCTTTGGCGAATCACGAACAAGCAAAAGTTTATCGCAAAATGACCGCAAGGCCATATCTAGTGGTTTCTATTATGTAAGCCTCACAAAGTGACTTCAGACCTGAACTGGTTCTTAAAAAGTGAGTTATGAAAATATTCAGAAAAATTTCAAAATTTGTTTCTAAACTTTTAAGCCTTCTAACGTCCCCTCAAAATAAAATGGCATTCACAAAATGATCCAAACATGAAGGATACATATGGGGAATGTAAAGTTATTCCTATTTTTGGAGTTATTGCTATCTATTATAAAAGTATAGAACAAAAAATTTGGAAATTTGCTAATTTTTAAACATTTTTGGTAAATTTGGTATTTTTTTATAAATACAAATGACTTTTTTTAACTCAATTTTACCACTGTCATGAAGTACAATATGTGCAAAAAAAACTGTCTCAGAATGGCCTGGATAAGTAAAAGCGTTTAAAGTTATTACCACATAAAGTGACATATGTCAGATTTGCAAAAAATGGCCTTGGCAGGAAGGTGAAAATTGGCCCGGGGTTGAAAGATTTAAAGCACCAAAGCAATAAGAGTAAACAGTGCAAAATATTTTCACCTGTCTATCACTGGCCCTGTCAGAATGTCAATTCAGACTGTATCCTGTGTAGGTACAGTCGTGGCCAAAAGTTTTGAGAATTACATAAATATTGGAAATTGGAAAAGTTGCTGCTTAAGTTTTAATAGCAATTTGCATATACTCCAGAATGTTATGAAGAGTGATCAGATGAATTGCATAGTCCTTCTTTGCCATGAAAATTAACTTAATCCCCAAAAAAACTTTCCACTGCATTTCATTGCTGTCATTAAAGGACCTGCCGAGATCATTTCAGTAATCGTCTTGTTAACTCAGGTGAGAATGTTGATGATCACACGGCTGGAGATCATTATGTCAGGCTGATTGGGTTAAAATGGCAGACTTGACCTGTTAAAAGGAGGGTGATGCTTGAAATCATTGTTCTTCCATTGTTAACCATGGTGACCTGCAAAGAAACACGTGCAGCCATCATTGCTTTGCATAAAAATGGCTTCACAGGCAAGGATATTGTGGCTACTAAGATTGCACCTCAATCAACAATTTATAGGATCATCAAGAACTTCAAGGAAAGAGGTTCAATTTTTGTTAAGAAGGCTTCAGGGCGTCCAAGAAAGTCCAGCAAGCACCAGGATCGTCTCCTAAAGAGGATTCCTCTGCAGGATCGGAGTGCCACCAGTGCAGAGCTTGCTCAGGAATGGCAGCAGGCAGGTGTAAGCGCATCTGCACGCACAGTGAGGCGAAGACTTTTGAAAGATGGCCTGGTGTCAAGAAGGGCAGCAAAGAAGCCACTTCTCTCCAAAAAAAAAAACACCAGGGACAGATTGATCTTCTGCAGAAAATATGGTGAATGGACTGCTGAGGACTGGGACAAAGTCATATTCTCCGATGAAGCCTCTTTCCGATTGTTTGGGGCATCAGGAAAAAGGCTTATCCGGAGAAGAAAAAGTGAACGCTACCATCAGTCCTGTGTCATGCCAACAGTAAAGCATCCTGAGACCATTCATGTGTGGGGTTGCTTCTCATCCAAGGGAGTGGGCTCACTCACAATTTTGCCCAAAAACACAGCCATGAATAAAGAATGGTACCAAAACACCCTCCAACACCAACTTCTTCCAACAATCCAACAACAGTTTAGTGAAGAACAATGCATTTTCCAGCACGATGGAGCAAAAGTGATAACTAAGTGGCTCAGGGACCAAAACGTTGACATTTTGGGTCCATGGCCTGGAAACTCCCCAGATCTTAATCCCATTGAGAACTTGTGGTCAATCCTCAAGAGGCGGGTGGACAAACAAAAACCCACTAATTCTGACAAACTCCAAGAAGTGATTATGAAAGAATGGGTTGCTATCAGTCAGGAATTGGCCCAAAAGTTGATTGAGAGCATGCCCAGTCGCATTGCAGAGGTCCTGAAAAAGAAGGGCCAACACTGCAAATATCAACTCTTTGCATAAATGTTATGTAATTGTCGATAAAAGCCTTTGAAACGTATAAAGTGCGTATAATTATATTTCACTAGTAGTAATCCGTTCAGTATGCATCAGGATGCATTAGTTCAGTCCCTCTTACGTTTTTTGTCTGGACAAAATACCGCAGCATGCTGCAGTTTTCTCTCCGACCAAAAATTCTGAACACTTGCTGGAATGCCGGAATTGAAATGCATTAATGCCGGATCCGGCCCCAAGTGTTCCGGCAAAACGGATCCGGTTTAGAGGTCTGCGCATATACAGACCTTTAAGAATTAGAAAAAAATTAACACTGGATCAGTTTTTCCGGATGACAACCGAAATGATGGATCTGGTATTGAAATGCATTTGTGAGACGGATCTGCATCCGGAATCCTCTGCCGCAAGTGTGAAAGTACCCCTAGTGCTGCAGATATTGAGTCCAGATCACAATTTTTTACTTTCCTACTACCTCCATTATCCCACTGTCAGCTCTCAGAGCTGCGTGAAAGTACATTGCTAGGACTGCTATACATGCGCACAGGAGTCCTTTTCATTGTGTTAGAACAGCACAACAGTCCAGGCTATGTATTTCAGTGCAGCTTTAAGACCTGACAGTGGATGAATTGGGGGCAGTAGGAAAATATAAAATAGCCATCCGACTCATCTGCAGTACTACACATGGATTATTGTACAATCGTGGCCAAAAGTTTTGAGAATGACACAAATATTAGTTTTCACAAAGTTTGCTGCTAAACTGCTTTTAGATCTTTGTTTCAGTTGTTTCTGTGATGTAGTGAATCACTATATTTGTGTCATTCTCAAAACTTTTGGCCACGACTGTACACATAGCAAAGTCGATTCCTGCTTATAAATATCAGTAATTTTTATTTTTATTCCTGCTAATTTTATAAAAACTGTCTTACATAATGGAATGCTCTAGCTTCAAAACAGAAAGAGATCATTTTTTGCCAAAAATCTATTTCTGTTTTACGTATTCTTTGCAATTTTTTTGTATCTATCACATATGCTTTACCATATCTTTATTGAAGTCTTCTTCTGTGATATTCACTCCTAACTGTATTTCAGCCTCCAGTGGTTCAAGCAATTTCTGCATATCAGAATGAAACTGTTCCAGTTCCTTAGATGAAACCATTGCCTATAATAGGAAAATATATGTTATAAAATACATTATAATATTATATTTCTATTATTGTGTTTGTTATACATATGGTGATAAAAAAAACTCATTATTCAAGTCAACAATTCCATTGTATTTTTTATAGTGATAAATAACTTGGATACATGTTTACCACATTATAAAAAAAACACACATAAAATGATTTTTTTTTTTTCTACTACTATGCTTAATTATCTCAACCTAAGTGTATCAATGTTATAATGTTAGGTAAGAAGCCTATAGTATTTTGTTTCTGGGGTGCAGATATTCTCAGTCCTCCCCTAGTATGGCTTCTTTCTTTCAGCAACCCTGATGTTTTCTTAGTATATTCTATTAGATTCTAAAGTTAAACTAATGTCTTGTCATTGAGCTCTGTAAGAATTCAACAGTTATATAACGATAACTGAAAAATTCTATAGTCAATTCATGTACATTACTGCATTTTAAATAAAACTAAAATTGTTCTTACTAAATTGGGGAGATTTAATAAAAAACGCTTATGTATGAAAGTTCAGTTCAGAGATGCTTCTAATGATCTGTTTATACCCAAAATAGTAACTATAACATAGTGACAACCCCAACATCAACAAAGAGAGTTTCTACACCAACGTAGATGGGATGATTTAAAGTAGCACTGTGCTTTGGTAAAATTTTTGATACATGCTAAGACACTAGAATGAGGAGACAGAAGCCCTCACATGCCCTCTTTTCTCACTGCAAGAGACAGAATCGAGATGGGCCCATAGACTTTCTATTGAGTCTCTTTCCTACAGTGTGTCTCTTTCAGCGCTCGGACACTGCCAATCCAAACTACTAAGATCAAGCAATATAACTTAAAAAAAGAACAATGAGATTATGTAACTCTCTGTCAAAGTATGTTTGTCATGGTTAATTTTATTTTTAATTTTTAAGCAATCTTGATAATAATATTACAGGTTAGGCAATTGTTACCTTTACCAGTGGAATGCTACTCTACTGTTATAGGGCAGAATATTAATGCTAAGTGTATTAGAATGTTGGACTACACAAATAGTGCTGTTAGCCATGATGCAAAATTTATAGGGAGTAGCATCCCATTTGTAAATGTGGAAATTGCCCTTTTTAGAGTTGGAAAAGATAATGTTAAATATAATAATTCCAGACTGACTATGGTTTTTAACTCCCATGGAACGACATTATAGGTTGATGGAAAATAAGTTATATCTTAACCCCTTAAAGACCAAGCCTATTTCCATCTTTATATTTTGGATTTTTCCTCCCCACGTTCCAATAGCCATAACTTTTATTATTTTTCACATACCGTATTTTTTGCCCTATAAGAAGTACGGACCCATAAGACGCACCTAGGTTTTTGAGGAGGAAAATAAGAAAAAATATATTTTGAACCAAAAGGTGTGCTTTTGGTGGGCTTTGAACTAATGGTATCCTGTGAATTACACTATTATGGGGGTCTGTGGATGGCACTGTTATGGGGGTCTGTGAATGGCACTATTATGGGGGTCTGTGGATGGCACTGTTATGGGGGTCTGTGGATGGCACTTTTATGGGGGTCTGTGGCTGACACTGTTATGGGGGTCTGTGGCTGACACTCTTATGGGGCATCTGTGGATGGCACTGTTATGGTGGCATCTGTGGATGGCATGACACTGCTATAGGGGGATCTGTGGATGACAGATAAATAGCATCTTATGCTATTTGACATCCACAGATCCCCCCATAACAGTGTCAGCCACTGTGAATGACCCCCAATACAGGGGCTGGGGCTGGCATCTACACTAGTTTTAAAATGGCAGTGGGGGCCCAGTGCAGTCATTGTATTCCATTGCACCGGGCCCTGCTAACTGTACTAATGGTATCTGTAACTGCAGGCAGGCAATGGTTAACTATACATACAGTGGAGGAAATAATTATTTGACCCATCACTAATTTTGTAAGTTTGTCCAATGACAAAGAAATGAAAAGTCTCAGAACAGTATCATTTCAATGGTAGGTTTATTGTAACAGTGGCAGATAGCACATCAAAAGGAAAATCGAAAAAATAACTTTAAATAAAAGATAGCAACTGATTTGCATTTCATTGAGTGAAATAAGTATTTGAACCCTCTAACAAAAAAAGACTTAATACGTGGTGGAAAAACCCTTGTTTGCAAGCACAGAGGTCAAACGTTTCTTGTAATTGATGACCAAGTTTGCGCACATTTTAGGAGGAATGTTGGTCCACTCCTCTTTGCAGATCATCTCTAAATCCCTAAGGTTTCGAGGCTGTCTCTGTGCAACTCTGAGCTTGAGCTCCCTCCATAGGTTTTCGATTGGATTAAGGTCCGGAGACTGACTAGGCCACTCCATGACCTTAATGTGCTTCTTCTTGAGCCACTCCTTTGTTGCCTTTGCTGTATGTTTTGGGTCATTGTCGTGCTGGAACACCCATCCACGACCCATTTTCAGTTTCCTGGCAGAGGGAAGGAGGTTGTCGCTCAGGATTTCACGATACATGGCTCCGTCCATTTTCCCGTTTATGCGAATAAGTTGTCCTGTGCCCTTAGCAGAAAAACACCCCCAAAGCAAAATGTTTCCACCCCCATGCTTGACGGTGGGGACGGTGTTTTGGGGGTCATAGGCAGCATTTTTCTTCCTCCAAACACAGCGAGTTGAGTTAATGCCAAAGAGCTCTATTTTGGTCTCATCAGACCACAGCACCTTCTCCCAGTCACTCTCTGAATCATTCAGGTGTTCATTGGCAAACTTCAGATGGGCCTGCACATGTGCCTTCCTGAGCAGGGGGACCTTGCGAGCCCTGCAGGATTTTAATCCATTGCGGTGTAATGTGTTTCCAATGGTTTTCTTGGTGACTGTGGTCCCTGCTAATTTGAGGTCATTAACTAACTCCTCCCGTGTAGTTCTAGGATGCTTTTTCACCTTTCTCAGAACCATTGACACCCCACGAGGTGAGATCTTGCGTGGAGCCCCAGAGTGAGGTCGATTGATGGTCATTTTGTGCTCCTTCCATTTTCGAACAATCGCACTAACAGTTGTCACCTTCTCTCCCAGCTTCTTGCTAATGGTTTTGTAGCCCATTCCAGCCGTGTGCAGGTCTACAATTTTGTCTCTGACATCCTTGGACAGCTCTTTGGTCTTTCCCATGTTGGAGAGTTTGGAGTCTGCTTGATTGATTGATTCTGTGGACAGGTGTCTTTTATACAGGTGACTAGTTAAGACAGGTGTCCTTAATGAGGGTGACTAATTGAGTAGAAGTGTCTAACCACTCTGTGGGAGCCAGAACTCTTAATGGTTGGTAGGGGTTCAAATACTTATTTCACTCAATGAAATGCAAATCAGTTGCTATCTTTTATTTAAAGTTATTTTTTCGATTTTCCTTTTGATGTGCTATCTGCCACTGTTACAATAAACCTACCATTGAAATGATACTGTTCTGAAACTTTTCATTTCTTTGTCATTGGACAAACTTACAAAATCAGTGAGGGGTCAAATAATTATTTCCGCCACTGTATGTTCGATCCAGCACTGAGCAGCCTGTACTTACAATCATAGCAGGCTGGATGCTGGAGGCAGGAGGCTGGGCGGGCGGGCACTGGCAGCGTAACTTCATACGTCACGTGCCTGCGTCGCCTGCTTCATTCATAGTGGGCTGAGCAGGCACGTGATGTAGGAAGTTACAGGATCATTTATTAAGAGCAATGTTTTAGACGTTGGTCTTAATAGAGCCCCAGCGCTGGTGGTAAATCTGGAAAATTTATAAAGAGGCGCCGGCCTCTCCATAACATTGGCACATTCTGCTTCTAAATGTAATATGGCTTTTTAATACCACAAAACTGGAGTTGAGGGAATTATAAATTCCCCTCCTATTTTTTTTTTCATTAATCTCTCCCAACATTACAAAAAATTTTACCCACTTTATTTGAAACTAAAAAAATATTAGCAATATTAGCAAATGATGAAGAAAATGCACACATTATGTTAACTTGAGGGGGAGAAGCGGAGCGAAACGTGCATCGGGGTGCGCTCACGGTTGACTAGAGGTTTGATCCCCGTATTGTACCATTTCCTAAGTATTTCACTGTCCTTTTATGGGACCCTATGTGGATGTTTATACATAAGGCATCTGGGTATATGGAATAGTTTCCGGGGAGATTACTGATATACCTTTGCTACTGCTCATTTGAGATTTTCTTGTATTGAGTAAGAAAAGTTGTGGGGATCTCATACCTTGTTTGTCAGCAGGTGAGCTACTTGTCGCAGCACCTATCTGCATTACTGCTATGTTTTTTTTTTCTTTTTTGATTCATGAGTTGTTGTAATTATCCATTACCTAATAAAGTTTTCATATTATTTATATGTGTGTCCCTACGTGTTTTTTGGTGTTTCATGTGATGTCATGCATTTTTCCAACAGGTTGTTGATTTAATAGGTTGTACTATTACTTGGATTTAAGTCAAGCATCCTTTTAAAATATATATATATATATATATATATATATATATATATATATATATATATATATTAAAGACCTGATTGATCAAGATAAACCTTGCTCTGCTGGAGCAGGCACTTGATGAAAAATAGGTCTGATTGAAAATTCCAGATTGTAGCTGGCATAGGTTTTAATTATTATTTAGCATCACACCCCTTGCCCTCAATAAGCCACCTTTTTAGAAACTGCAAAGTTTTTTGTCCTGAAATGTACACTGAATACACGTTTATTTATATATTTGCTAACAAATTAAAATATTGGTCTATTTTAATTAAAAATAGTAAAAATGTCTTCAAGATATGTTTTCAAGATATTTTTGTATGAAAATCCAAGATTCCATATTTCTATGATTAGAAACCGTACTGTACTGCAATACTGTAATTACTATATGATCAAAGTCATTCAGGTCTCATTTGTTATCCATTTTGGTGCATGGTCACAAAAATAAATATTCCAATATGTATTAATACACTTCTCTTTTTTACCAGACATCTTTTACTTTTAATATTAAAAGGGCTCTCCAAGATTAGAAAAACCACCACTGATTTTTCTAGAAAAAGTCTCACACGTGAGTTATGTCTAGTATTGTAGCTCAACTACTTTAAATTAATGGGGACAAATATGCCATTATTTTTGGAAGAAACCAATTTTTTTTTTTCTAATTTTGGACAATGTTTTTACTTTTTAAATCTAATCATGTACTTTTATTAATAATGGCTACACATAAGGTGACACTTGCCAGAATATAGACAAATTATCCAACACTGGGAAGACTAAAGCCCTACAATGGCGTTGATACTTTACATGTTGTTTAATAATACTTGGCAGCCAATGGTTTATGGCTTAATGGTTCATGATCAATCTAATATACCATTACCAGATCATGTATCTCAGCTAAAAGAGGTAACCATCTAGATTTCATCAGCCTTGAATACTTGTTTCTGAGCTACACACAAGAATAGCTAGGGAATGTTTATGAAATGATCCATATCTAAGGACAAATAGCTTTCTATGCTATAATCTGGAGTTACGATCAGTACTTCAGAACATATTATATTAATAAAATATTATACAGAATCAAGCCAAAGCCAAATTGTAAAGAACAATCATTTGTATATAGCACATCTTAGTAGGATGCATGCCTATAATTTATATACATTGCTTTAAAATACCTTTCCACTCCTAATTTTCTGGGATAAGGGAGTAAATCGCTGGTCAAGTTCAAAAATCTTGGTCTCTACTATCTTCTTACAGTGTTTACCATGGTTTGCCATTAACTCCTTAGCTTGATCATGGACTGAATCCACCTTTGGCTGCATGTCATTAAGCTCAGACTTCAAAATCTATAGGTTAACACAGAAAATAAAGTAGTGTTTAAAAATAGTTAATAAAGTTCTTATAAAATATGATTTGTCAAAACATATGTTCTACTTAAACTCACACTAGACATCATATTCTATGTACAGTAGCTGCCAAATGTTCCCCAGATACCTCATACTAAGTGATACATGTATAGTAAATGATGGATTTCTCACATTCTTTTGTGTGCCCTGGAGATAAACAGTGCTAGATGAGTTGGATAACCTCTTATATCTATCCTCCTGCTCTGTTGAAATTACAAGGATGTTCTCTTTGAACTAAGCATACTGTATATCAGTGGCGTAGCTAGAAATTACTGGACCTCACAGCATATTTTTGAATGGGGCCCCCCTCCCCCAGTAATTTTTTCGCAACCCCTTCCTTTCATGCCGCCCCCATTCCTGTCGCTAGTAAACATCGCTCTCTCAGACCAGGCACCTCTTGCATCCGTTTTATACGCTGTCTATACTGTCACTGTATAAATTTTCATTGTGTAATAATGTTGAGGGGGCCTTGACAAAATCTTTTAGTCCTCCTCCTGGATGGGCCCCTTCGGGGTCAGGGCCCCAAAGCAGACTCTTTTCCTGCTTCCCCTATAGTTACGCTGCTGCTGTATATGTTGAAAACAGACTGAATCTACAGGCCCCCTATTTTGGGCTATTATTTTATCGTTTATTTGTTTCTTGCTTGGGAGGTACATGCAATAATGTTTTATATTTTTAATAAACCATAGAGACTATCATATCTCTATTTAGTATGTAGTTTTATCATTCGTCAAGCTGTAGTATCTGACATGGGAGGGCAAAATCACAATTTAAAAAAAGTTGGTTGAGGGTAGCACTTCAGGTTATAGATTTGGAGAAGCTATTGTAAGAGTAATAAAGAGAATAAATGGAAGATCTTTAAATCTACTTTATGTCTTTCTACTGCAATATTTATTCCTAAAGGTGACAGGTATAAACTGTTAAAATTAAACCCCACATGATTTGTAGCTAATGTAAAGCGGGCAATAAACAAAAAGGGGCATTTGAAGAATACAAATCTGAGTGATCTTAGAAAATCTCTAAAAGAAAAAGGAACTGATATTGGTTATGCCAGCACTGTTAATACATCCAATAATATACTAAATTAGCTGAATATAGATATTTTGAAGGCTAAATTAAATAAGGTAAATATGAACAAGGAACCAGGTTCAGATGGAATACACCAAAGAGTTCTAAAAGAACCAAGTCCAGTTATTACTATGCTTCTGTTTTTACAGATCCCCTAAGAACTGGTAGAGTGCCAAGTGAGTGCAAGGCAAATGTTGTGGTGTAAAAATGGCTCTGGATATAATGTTCTTGGATTTTGCAAAGGCATTAGAAAATGTCCTTCATGGACATTAAATAGGTAAAATAAGGTCTATACTCTATAGGCTTAGAAAGTAATTAGAATCCAAACTGGCTAAAGGGTCGTGTCCAGAGAATTGTGGTCAGTGACTCTTATTTTGAATGGTCCCTGGTTATAAGTGGTAGTTATATATTAATGATAAATTGGATTATTGAGACTGTTTCTATATTTGCAGATGGCACCAAGCTATTAATGTTGAGCAAACATGCTCGGCCAAACTGCTGTTCGGCTCGAGCATCGCTATGCTCGGCGCATGGCGGTATTTGGCCGATTACCGCATGTGCTCAAGTGTCATGCTTGAGTCTCCTACCCACAAGATTCGCGGTAGCTATGCAGCCAATAAACGTGCAGGTAAGCACCGCCATCAATGTAATGCCGTAGCCTTGTTGGTTACTGGCATTACAGTGATTGGCTGGCCGGAACACGTGATCGGATGCTATATAGCACCCGATGGTGCGTGTTCGGCTCATTATTAGTCAGGGAGAGCTACGCTTAGGAAGGGACAGATAGTGTAGGGAGTGTGATCGCAATCTATTTAGTTGAAAAACATTTCAAAGACCCAAACATCCTTTTAAGGACTATTGTGTGTGGTGGCAGCAATATAATATAGCCATCAATTATTTTTTCCATACTTTTCAATACTTTTTCTAAAGCGGGTGTCTGCGGTTACTTGTGGCATCTGTGCAATACCTTCTGTGTGTCAGGACAAGAGGTAGAAAAAATATAAGTGAAAACTAGTATATTTTTTCCATACTTTTCAATACTATTTCTATAGAGGGTGTCTGCAGTGACTTGTGACATCTGTGCAATACCTTCTGTGTGTCCGGAACAGAGATAGGAAGGATATAAGTGAAAACTAGTATATTTTTTCCATACTTTTCAATAGTACTTTTTCTATAGAGGGTGTCTGCAGTGAAGTGTGACATCTGTGCAATTCCTTCTGTGTCTCAGGGCCAGAGATAGGAAAAATATAAGTGAAAACTAGTATATTTTTTCCATACTTTTTATATAGAGGGTGTCTGAAGTGACTTGTGAATAGAGTTGAGCGGACACCTAGATGTTTGGGTTCGACGGGTTCAGCCGAACTTCGCAAAAAAGCTTGTGTATGGGACCCAAATTTGACCCTGAACCCGAAACCCATTGAAGTCAATGGGGACCCAAATTTAGGAGCAATAAAATGGCTCTAAAAAAGTCATGTAGAGGGCTAAAGGGGTGCAAAAGGCAGCAAAACGTGGTTAAGAGCATGGCAAGTGTTCTGTAAACAAATGTGAATAGGGAAATTACTTAAATAATATAAAATATGTAAAAAAAATATAAAAAAATGTTGATCTAGGAGGAAGAGGTCCATATGGAGTAGGAGGTTGAGGAGGTGGTGGATGTGGCAGTGTAAGTGGAAGCGACGGTGGAGGAGGTAGCAAACACAGTTTTTTGTTTTTTATTTAATTTTATTTAAATTTGGGTAGACCCCCAAAAATTGGGAATTATAAAAAATGAAACAAAGGGAAAGTGTGCTGGAGTACAATGGCTGGGTGAGGCAGGTATACATATCTATTCTGCACAAGGTACGGACAAGTCCTGTGGGATCCCTTTCTGGTTCATTTTAATGATCGTGAGCTTGTTTACAATCGCTGTAGACAGGCGGCTGCGCTTGTCTGTGATAACCCCCTGCCGTGCTAAGCAAATAATCAAACAATACACTGGCTGTAGGGCAGGCCAGCACCTCCGAGGCGAAAAGGGCAAGGTCAGGCCATGTGCCCAATTTGGAGATCCAGAAGTTGAAGCGGGCAGACCCATCAGTCAGTACATGTAGGCGTGTGCACACATACTGCTCCACATGTCGCACTTACCTGTGACATCCACTATCCGATTGGATATTTTCTTTATCAACTTTCGATGTAATTTTATGCGCCTACCATGGTGATCACAGGTAACGGGGAATCAGGGTTCCATGCCAGAGAGGGAGCCTGTGAATTACCCACTCAGGGAGGTAGTGACGATAAATAACAATACAGGACTCTTAAGATGCCCTGTTATTGGAATGAGTAATAAAAAATTACAAGGAATGTCACTGCGGTATTTTGCATGAGGAAAAGTTATACAGGAGAGGCCCTGCTGCCGCTTTGTTGACTCTAGATAACTTCTGCCTGATCGCACGTCCCTGTGATGTCCATTTGGATATCTTCCCTATCAACTTTCAATGTTCTTTTATGTGCCTACCATGGTGATCACGGGAAACGGGGAATCAGGGTTCAATGCCGGAGAGGGAGCCTGAGAAAGGGAATACCACATCCAAGGGAGGTCAATGGCTGCAATCTGATTGGGTGGAGAGGGCGGGTCAAGTTATTAAATTAAATTCAGCACATGCACCATGCAAGGGATGTGTGTCAAACCGGCTAGGCCCAGAGCTGCTATGAGATTTCGCCCATTATCGCACACCAGGCCGGGCTTGAGCCTCACTGGCACTAACTACTCATCGGTCTGCTGTTCCATGCCTGTCCAAAGCACCTGTGCGGTGTGGGGTTTGTCCCCCAAACAGATACGTTTCAAAACTGCCTGCTGTCGTTTACCCCTGGCTGTGCGGAAGTTGGTGGTGAAAGTGTTACGCTGACCGGATGAGGAGGCGATAGAGGATGAGGAAGCAGAGTAGGAGGAGGAAGCAACAGGAGGCAAAGAGAAACGTCCTGCAATCCTCGGTGGTGGAAGGACATGCACCAAACTGCTGTCCGCCTCAGGCCCAACCGCCACTGCATTTACCCAGTGTGCTGTTAAATAGATATAACGTCCCTGACCATGCTTACTGGACATTGCCACAGATGGCATTGCACAGTGCATACTTGATTTTGTCCCCCACTTGTACAGGCAAGGGATGGCTCACCTGGAAAAGTAGTGGCTGCTGGGCACAACCTACTGTGGGCCAGCCACCCGTCATCAAATTCTTAAAACTGTCCGTGTCCACAAGACAGAAAGACAGCATTTCAAAGGCCAGGAATTTGGAAATGCTGGCATTCAGGGTCAGGGATTGCGGGTGGGTAGGGGGTACTTCCTCTTTCGCTCCAGTGTTTGGGAGATAGAGAGCTTAACGCTTCCATGGGACATTGTGGAGGGGCTTGGTGACCAAGGTGGTGGCATTGCTGGAACATCCTCTGTTTGAGGGTTGGCATGTGCCACTATCACTCCAGAGGGGAATGAAGAGGCCAATACTGCAGCAGAAGAGGAAGCAGGAGGATTCAGAGACCTTACTTGGTTTTTGAGGTGTTTACTCCACTGCAGCTCATACTTTGCACTTAGATACCTGGTCATGCAGGTTGTCCTCAGGTTTAGAACATTTATCCCTTGGGAACTCCTTGGAGCTAGCTTTGATGTGCTCAGTCCCTTGGTGCGGTGGGCAGTAGCAGGCTTACTGTCTACGGGATGGCCGCTCCTGCTCCCTCCTTTGCTGTGCTGGTGGCTCTGTGCGACCACCGCCTCTTCCTCCGGACAACAAAGATCACTCGCATGACCTTGATTCCATGTTTGGTCGTCCTCATCATCCTCCACATCATCTTCCATACAGTCTTCACCTCTGCCCTCCTTGTCTGCACACTGCAGAAAGCCACAGCAGTTGGCACCTATGTTTCGTCATCATCCGAGATGTGCTGCGGTTCTCCTCTCATGTACTCATCCTGAAACATAAGTGGTTGGGCATCGGTGCACTCAATCTCTTCCATTTCTGGGTAGAGCCATGTGGATGGCTATAGGAAACTCTGCTAACAGAGTCATCAAAAAGCAGTAGAGACTGCTGCATGACTTTGGGCTCAGACCGCTTGGCTGATTTGCAAGTGGGTGAAGTGAAAGACTGATGACCATGGGCTGCAGGTGCCAACTCTGATCTTTCAGCAGGGGACTGGGTGTGAGACAATGTGAAGGAACTGGAGGCACTGTCAGCCACCCAATTTACTAATGCCTGTACTTGTTCTGACCTCACCATTCATAGAGCCGCCTTCGGCCCTACCAAATAACGCTGAAGGTTCTGTTGCCTACTCGCTCCTAAGGAAGATTTTTTAAACTTGGGCGTGTAGCTGGCACAGATCGACCACGTCCTCTCACTGCAACAGGAGCTCCACCAACACCAGCAGGACCGCGACCAGGGTCACGTCCCTTGTTTGACGCTCTCCTCATTCTTTGCGTTCACCCACCAAACTAACAGATGGTTTATGTCAGGCGACAATGTAACCACCAATAGTTAACAATTAAGTTCACTGACAGTAAGACTGTGCCGGTGTCATAAAGAGAAAGCATTTCTTGAGGTCTCACAACAGTGTGACAGGCAAATTTAATACAATTACTTCACGGTCACAAAAAATTTGAATTTGTCAACCAATAATGTAACAGCAGTATTTAACGGTTTTACTGGACTGTCTGAAATGCAGCTCAGGCTGAAAATGTACTATCTAGCACAAAAAGTGTGCTTTTTCAACCAAAAATGTAACAGCAGTATTTAACAATTTTCGTGGACTGTCAGAAATGTAGCACAGTCCGCAAATTTACTATCAAGCACATAAAGTGTGCTTTTTTCAACCAACAATGCAACAGCAGTATTTAACAGTTTTATTGGACTGTCAGAATTGCAGCGCTGGCCGCAAATGTACTATCTAGCCCAAAAAGTGAGTTTTTTTCAACCAACAATGTAACAGCAGTATTTAACGATTTTAGTGGACTGTCAGAAATGCAGCGCAGGCTGCAAATGTACTATCTAGCACAAAAAGTGTGCTTTTTTCAACCAACAATGTAACAGCAGTATTTCTCAAAACCTACCACAATTTGACTGAGCTACTGGTGAAGGTGCGTCACGTGTGTACATTTCCGCAAGTCATCGACAGCTTTAGCTGGTCTGTCAATGCTGCAGCAGCACTTGAAATTGCCAGCTCACTGGCTGTTGTGCGACTTGAGCACGCGCTGGAACTCAACATTTCACATGTTGGCCAGGCTTTGTGAGCAGGAGAGGGCAGTAGTGAAATACCAGCTTCAACATGGTTGTCGCCTTTCCGGTCAGCATCCGTTAATCAGAAGCGAGGAGTGGGCATGGATGTCTGACCTCTGTGAGGTTTTAAGAAACTTTGAAGAATCAACACAGATGGTATGCGGCGATGATGCTATTATCTGCGTAACCATCCCATCACTTCTGTGTCTACTCAAACGCTCTCTGCTCACAATTAAGGACAATGCTTTGCATGTGGAAGAGGTGGAAATGGGGGAAGACGACATAACACAGGGTGATAGCCAGACCACCCTCAGCGAATTGGATGATGAAGAGGAGGAGGAGGAGCAGGAGACGGTTGCCTCTGCTACAGAGGGTAGTACCCATGGAAGTTTAATTCCATCTGTTCTGCGTGGGTGGGCAGAAGAGGAGGAAGAGGATGAGGAGATGGACAGTCATCCTCCTGATGACGACAACAAAGTCTTGACTGTTGTTACACTGGCACACATGGCTGACTTCATGTTAGGCTGCCTTTCCCGCAATTCGCACGTTATACGCATTTTAAACAACACGGATTACTGGGTGTTCACCTTTCTCGACCCCTGCTACAAAGAAAACTTCTCATCTTGTATTCCTCAGGTGGAGAGGACGAACAAAACTGTGCAATACCAGAAGATCCTTGTTGAAAAATTGCTCCAAAAATTTCCATCTGACAACGCTGGTGACAGAGTCCATACTTCCTTGGGAAACCGAGTAGGGGAGACAAGGGTAACACACAGCAGTTCTAACAGAAGCAGGGCAACACTCTCCAAGGCCTTGGACAGTTTCATGACACCCGCCAGCACCCTCACCCTGATGTGCGGCCTAGTGTCACAAGGAGGGAAACGTTTTGGAAGATGGTAAAGGAATACGTAATAGTGTTGATCGAGCACCCGAGTATAATGGAAGTCAATGGGAGAACCCGAGCATTAAACACGGTAACCCCTGCTCTGAAGAGGGGAGGGTGCCTGGTTCATAAGAAAATGGCGCCTGCTGCATGTAAAGTGGTGACAGAGGGAGCGGACTCCCTCTGTCTCCCATCAGCACCCTGAAAATGCGATTGCGGGGTGCTGATGTGTTCGAAAGCTTACCTTGCTTCCATTCAGGGCCCCGAGCCTGTCTGTAGTTATCTCCAGCAGGCTGAGCCTCTCTGGCGCAGCCTGCTGGTCAATGTTTGAAATTCATTGCTATTGAAATGTAATGCTTTATAGAGATAATGCATTACATTTTAAAAGCAATCAAAATACGGTATATTATTAAATAAAAAAAAATCCATAAAATAAAAAATATGCTTTTTTTTCCATTGAAAATACGCTTTTCAATGAAAAAAATAGCAAAAAGAAAATATCCCCCATATGTTTGGTATTGCCACGTCCGTAACGACCCGGACTACATAAATATTACATAAATTATTCCCTATGGTGAACGCCATAAAAAAAAAAAAAAAGATAGAATTTCTCATTTATTCTTAGTTTCCACCGAAAAAAAGTGATAACAAGCGATCAAAAAGCGCCATTTACTCCAAAATGATACCAATGAAAAATACAAGTTGTCCATCAAAAATCAAGCCCTCACACAACTCCATAGAAAAAGAAAAAAAACGTTATGGGTCTTGTGAAGTGGCAATGCAAAATCATTTTTTGGGTTAATAAAAGGGGTTTTATTAGAAAAAAAATTGTAAAACGAAAAAAAAATTATAAGTATTTAGTATGACTGTAATTGTACTGACCCAGGGAATAAAGATATTATGTTATTTGTACCGAAAAATGAACGCCGTACAATTTATAATGTAAAAAAGCAGTGGCAGTATTGCTATTTTTCCCCATCTCCCTCCCAGAAAGAGTTAATAAAAGTTAATCAGAAAGTTATGTGTACCCCAAAATGGTGCCATAAAAACTACAACTTGTCCCGTAAAAAACAAGCCCTCATAAAGCTATATAGACGAAAAAATAAAAAAAGTTATAGCTCTTGGAACGAGACCATGAAAAAAGGAAGAACAACGCTTGGTCATAAAGGCCCAAACAGGCTTGGTCGCTAAGGGGTTAAAAGGCCTTAAACGGATCATCAGGCACACAATTTAATTAAGGTTTTGGAATCAATAAATTAATAAGCTTTTGTGGGCTTCAGTGGCATAGCTAGAAATAACTGGGCGCCACAGAAATTTTTTGAATGGGGCTCCATCCCACAGTAATTTTTTAGTGACCCCTTCCTTTCATGCCACCTCCATTCCTGAGGCTAGTAGAGTACGCTCTCTCAGACCAGGGCCGGCAGCTGTTCCATCCGTTTTATACACTATCTATACTGTCTATAGTTAGTATAATTTGATTGTTTATTACTGTTAAGGGGGCATTGACCAAATGCTTTAGACCTCCTCCTCCTGGATGGGCCCTTTCTGGGTCAGGGCCCCAAAGCTGCAGCTTCCCCTGCTTCCCCTATAGCTATGCCCCTGGTCTGCATTAATCTGCAGGTGACCATCATACAGCTCCACAGATTTGTTTCTTCTGCATATTTCTAAACAATCTGCGGCCTTAATCTTTTATCCAGACTCAGTCATTGTGCCACTATGTGGCCTCATGCTGCCATCTCCACAGTATGTCACCTTAGCACTCATTTTTTATCACCAGGCTGCTGCTGATGCTGCTTAAAAGGCCTTAAACTGATCACCAGGCCAACAATCTAATTAAAGTTTAAAGCACAAAACTAAAGTTTAAAAATAATTTCATATTTTCATAGGAAAAATTGATTGAGAAATTTTTTCCCTGTATATTTTCTTGTATATAAAGTGCAAGTGCTGCAAAAAATTACAAGGAAGAAGTACTCCGATACAACCTGTATATCACATAAAGGAGGGCCTCATTCACATTGAGTTGCGGGCCTGCAGGTGAGCTGACCCTGTAAAAGATTTTAAGTTTGGGCCCGCAGAGGTGCTGACTCTGTAAAATATTTGAGTTGCGGGCCTGCGGGTGAGTGGACTGTCTAAAAAACTATATGTGAGGGCCTGCTGGTGAGTGGACCCTCTAAAAAATGATGTGAGGGCCTGCTGGTAAACCGACCCTGTAAAAAATTATATGTGAGGGTCTGCTGGTGATCGGACCCTCTAAAAAATTATATTCGAAAGGGCATTATATGTGACAAATAAGCAATGCATGTTGATATGGTGGAAGAGGAGGAGGAGGATGAGAAAAGGAAGATTCAACCATATACTCTGTTTTGTGGTGGAAGGTGTGCATGGGAATACAGTCTATTAACTACATTAAAAAACAACACATGTAAAGTGCCTTTATGTTCATCAGCATTCCTCTGGTGGAGTTGAGAAGTTAGGGTCAATCCAGGCCTTGTTCATTTTTACATGAGTCAACCTGTCAGCATTTTCAGTTGACAGGCGGATGCGCTTACCTGTTATAATGCCACTAGCAGCACTAAAAACACGCTCAGATAAAACGTTGGCGGCAGTGGAGGCCAGCACCTCTAAAGCATAGAGCGCCAGTTCGTGCCACAAGTCCAGCTTGGACACTCAGTAGTTGTAAGGCACTGAGAGATCATTGAGAATGATGATACAGTCTGTTATGTACTCCTTCACCATCTTCCAAAATGTTTCTCTCTTTGTGGCAGTAGGCCGCACACCAGGGTGAGGGTGCTGGAGGGGTGTCAAGAAACTGTCCCAGGCATTGGAGAGTGTTGCCCTGCCTCTGTTGGAACTGCTATGTGTTCCTCTTGTCTCCCCTCCTTGGTTGGTCAAGGACGTATGGACTCTGCTGCCAGCATTGTCAGATGGAGCAATTTTTCAGTATTGCACCGTTTTACTCGTCATCTCCACCAGAGGAATCTTCCAAAATGTTTCTCTCCTTGTGGCAGTAGGCCGCACACCAGGGTGAGGGTGCTGGAGGGGTGTCAAGAAACTGTCCCAGGCGTTGGAGAGTGTTGCCCTGCCTCTGTTGGAACTGCTATGTGTTCCTCTTGTCTCCCCTCCTTGGTTGGTCAAGGACGTATGGACTCTGCTGCCAGCGTTGTCAGATGGAGCAATTTTTCAGTATTGCACCGTTTTACTCGTCATCTCCACCAGAGGAATGAAAGATGAGAAGTTCTCTTTGTAGCAGGGGTCGAAAAGGGTGAACACCCAGTTATCCGTGTTGTTTAAAATGTGTATAACGCGCGGGTCGCTGGAAAGGCAGCCTAACATGAAGTCAGCCATGTGTGTCAGAATACCAACAGGCGAGACTTCGCTGTCATCATCAGGAGGATCACTCCCAATCTCCTCATCTTCTTCCTCCTCTTCTGCCCACCCACGCAGAGCAGATGGAATTAAACTTCCATGGGCACTACCCTGTGTATGTAAGGCAACCGTCTCCTGCTCCTCCTCCTCTTTAGCCTCCAATTCATGCTGATTAAACAAACTGAGGGTGGTCTGGCTATCATCAATCTCTGTAATGTCTTCCCCCATTTCCACCTCTTCCACATGCAAAGCGTCTTCCTTAATTGTGAGCAGCGAGCGTTTGAGAAGACACAGAAGTGGGATGGTGACGCTGATGATAGCGTTATCGCCACTCACAATTTGTGCTAATTCCTCAAAGTTGCGTAAAACCTCACAGAGGTTAGAGATCCATGCCCACTCCTCACTTGTGAATAGCGGAAGCTGACTGGAAATGCGAAGACCATGTTGCAGCTGGTATTCCACAACTGGCCTCTGCTGCTCACAAAGCCTGATGAGCTCGCAATTTCAAGCACTGCTGCAGCATTGACGGACTGGCTGAAGCTGTCGGTGACTTGCGGAAATGTGCACACACGCAGCGCACTTTCACCAGTAGATCAGGCAAATTGGGGTAGGTTTTCAGAAACTGCTGAACCACTAAGTTTAAGAGGTGAATTAGGCATGGAATGTGTGTGAGCTTGCCAAGCTCCAAAGCCGCCACCAAGTTACGGCCATTATCACACACACGGCCACAGCTCAGTCTGGTCTCTTATCTGCTGCAACAGATCTGCCGCGGTGTGCTCTTTGTCCCTTAAGCATATCAGCTGCCTGTCCCTACTGCAGTGCTACACTGCTTCCAGCTAACGGCTGATGGCTGACTGGTGCTGCACGTGGAAAATTCTGAGGTGGAAGTGGAGGAGGAGGTGGAGGAGGAGAAGTGGAGGTTGGAGCCACTAATGTAGGTGCTGGCGGTAACCCTGATAGAATTAGGGCCCGCAATCCTCGGTGTCGGTAGCACCTGTGCCATCCCAGGGTACGACTTGCTCCCAGCATCTACAATGTTCACCCAGAGTGCCGTCAGGGAAATGTAGCGTCCCTGGTTGAAAACACTTGTCCATGTGTCCGTGGTTAAGTGGAGCTTTCAAGGAACTGAGTTGGTCAGGGCGTGTGTGACGTTTCGGGACACATGTTGGTGTAAGGCGTGCATGGCACACCTTGAAAAGTAGTGGCGGCTGGGGACAGAGTACAGCAGGATGGCCGCCGACATCAGGCTGCGGAAGGCCTCAGTGTCCACAAGCCTAAATGGCAACATTTCCAGGGCTACTAATTTTGAAAGGTGCGCATTTAGTGCTTTGGCCTGTGGGTGGATGGCTGGGTATTTGCGCTTGCATTCAAATGCCTGGGGTAATGACATTTGTACGCTGCGCTGAGACAGGGAAGTAGTCGCTGATGGTGCTTGCGAAGATCCAGGTGCAGGGCAGGAGGCATCCTGGCCTGCATCTTGGACAGGGGATTGGCCAGCATGTAACACAGGAGATGAGGAGGCAGTGGTGTGACCCGCAGACACAGATTGTAGACCCAGGCGTTCGGCCCACCTATTAGGGTGCTTTGATGCCATGTGGCGGATCATGCTGCCACCACAAACAATAGTCCTTAAAATGACTTTTGGGTCTTTGAAAAGTTTTAGAATTGAATAAATCGCGATCACAAACTCCCTACACTATCTGTCCCTTCCTAAGCGCAGATGTCCCTGACTCGCAATGAGCCAAACCCGCGTCATCAAGTGTTATATAGTACCCGATGACGTGTTCTGTCCAGCCAATCACTGTAATGTCAGTAGCCAATATGGCTCCTGGCATTACAGTGATGGCAGTAATTGCCTGCATGTTTCTTGACTGCTTAGCAGCCGAGAAAAGTGCGGGGAGGAAACTCACTCGAGCATGGCGCACGAGCACAGGCAGTACTCGGCCTAGTACCGCCATGTGCCGAGCATATCGATGCTTGAGCCGAACAGGTATTCGGCCGAGCATGCTTGCTCAACACTAGTACTTAGCAGACTGTGTCAGCGTCCTCAGTGATCCCTCAGTGCCTTACAACTACTGGGTGTCCAAGCTGGACACGTGGCACAAACCGGCGCTCTATGCATCGGAAGTGCTGGCCTGCCCTGCCGCCAGCATTTTATCTGAGCGGGTATTTAGTGCTGCTGGTGGCATTATAACAGATAAGCGTATCCGCCTGTCAACGGAAAATGCTGACAAGTTGACTCTTATAAAAATCAACAAGGCCTGGATTCCCACAGCATTCGACTCCACCAGAGGAAAGCGAATGAACAAGGCACTTTAAATGTGTTGTTTAATGTACTCAATACACTGTATTCCCATGCACCCCTTACACCACAAAAAAGGGTATATGGTTAAATCTTCCTTTTATCATCCTCCTCTTCCATCATATCAACATGCTTATTCATCGCATATAATGCCCTTGCAATTATGCCCTCACATATAATTTTTACAGGGTTAGCTCACCTGCAGGCCCTCGGATATAATTTTTTAGAGGGTCAGCTCATCTGCAGGCCCTCGCATATAATCTTTTACAGGGTCAGCTCACCTGCAGGCTCTCGCATATAATTTTTTACAGGGTCAGCTCACCTGCAGGCCCTAGCATATAATTTTTTACAGGGTCAGCTCATCTGCAGGCCCTTGCATATGTTTTAGAGGATCAGCTCAACTGCAGGCCCTTGCATATTATGTTTTACAGGGTCATCTGAACGACAGGCCCTTGCATATGTTTTAAAGGGTCAGCTCACCTGCAGGCCCTTGCATATAATATTTTACAGGGTCAGCTCACCTACAGGCCCTCGCATATAATGTTTTACAGGGTCAGCTCACCTGAAGGCCCTCGCATACATATAATGTTTTAGAGGGTCAACTCACCTGCAGGCCCTCGCCTACAATCTTTTACAGGGTCAGCTTACCTTCTGATGACTACAGCAAAGTCTTGCCTGTTGGTTCTCTGGCACATATGGCTGACTTCATGTTAGGCTGCCTTTCCCACGACCCGCATGTTATACGCATTTTAGACAACACGGATTACTGGTTGTTCACCCTTTTTGACCCCCACTACAAAGAGAACTTCTCATCACTCATTCCTTTGGTGGAGAGTACAAGCAAAACGGTGCTATACCAGTAGGTCCTTGCTCAAAAGTTGATAGGGCAGACATCCAAAAGGATCATCGCCGTCACGGGGACGTGCAATTGCCTAGAAGTTATCTAGAGTCAACAAAGCGGCAGCAGGCCCTCACCTACAAGTTTAGTCTCAGTAGCCAAGAGTCTGGTCAACACAATAATCACCATGACGGCACACTGGGTGAATGTTGTGGAGGCCGGGAGCAAGTCGACTGCTGGCACCAGACTTGCCCTCCAATAGATCCTTGTTAACAGAAAGTGCACTTATTCCAATAACAGGGCCTCTTGTTATTTATCCGAACTACCTCCCCGAGTCTGGAGTGGGTCATTTCTGTGCGCCTGCTGCCTTCCTTGGACGCTTGTGCTTTTAAAACTTGACCCACCCTCTCTGGGTGATTCGCAATTAGGAAAAAAATGGGCAAGGCAACAATAGCCAATCTGATTTTAGCCATTGACCTCCCTTGGATATGGTAGCCTTTTCTCAGGCTCCTTCTCCAGCATTGAACCCTGATTCCCCGTTACCCATGATCATCATGGTAGGCGCAGAAAGGAACATTGAAAGTTGATAGGGAAGACATCCGAATGGATTGTTGCCGTCACAGGGACGTGCAATCGCCCAGAGGTTATCTAGAGTCACCAATGTGGCAGCAGGCCCTCACCACTAATGTTTTAGAGGGTCAGATCAGCAGGTCCTTGCTCCAAAAGTTTTTGAGGGTCACCAGCAGGCAATCATTCATAATTTTTCAAGGGTGTGTATGATACTCTCCTTTATGTGTAATAAAGGGTGTTTTGGAGTGTTGTTTTCTTGCAATTTTTGGCAGCCCTTTCACTTAGTGCATAGGCTTTATGAGTGTAGGAGTCCCACTACCTGAACTATTGTACCACAATGTGAATGAGGCCCTCTTTTATTTGATATACGGGTTGTATCGGAGTGCCTCTTCCTTGTAATTTTTGGCAGCACTTGCACTTTAAATACAAGCAAATGTACAGGAAAGAATGTTTCTTAACAATTTTTCCTCTAACATTGTTAATTTTTCCGTTTTTGTGCGTATTATTATCAGTCTGTAAAAGTGGCGTACTACTCAGACAACATGGTTCCCAGCAGCAACCTGGGAGTCCAAGATGCATCCAGACATCCTCCCCATGCTGTTCCCGAACCATTTTTGTGGTGTTTCCATCAATATCTGACCTTTTCCTATGAACCAGGCACCCTCCCCTCTTCAGAGCAGGGGGTGCCTGGTTTAATGCTTTGGTTCTCCCATTGATTTCCATCGGGCATCCCGATGAGTTCGGCCAGAGCAGCCGAGTTATGGATTTGAGTACAAAATGATTCACATGTATCATATGTCCTTGGGGAAGCAACATTGGGAGAGTCACTTATAGAGAAGGATATGGGTGTATTTCAAAATAATATATGTATGAAACAAAGCATGGACTCGTTGGACAGGGATGTAATATTACCACTTAACAAAGGCTTGGTGAGGTCTTATCTGAAATAGTGATGAGTGGCAGGGGTCATAATCAAATTTGTGATATTTTGCAAATATTTTGTAGAATATTCGTCATATATTCGCAAATTCGTATATTCGTTATATTCTACATTCATTTTTTCTTATGCGAAAATCGGCAAGGTAATGATCGCGTAACACTTGAATATTGCACGCTCAATACAGGAGTGGGTCAAAAACAAATATATAGCACTATATAATATAGTGCTATATATTCATTTTTTATAATATTTGTTATTTTTTCCATCTGAACGCATGATTCCTCCCTGCTTCTTGCTTGTGGGCCAATGAGTCATTGGCACGCATGCAACTTAAGAAGGGTGGAATCATGACTTCAGGTGGAAAAAAATGACAAATATTCTAAAAAACAAATATATAGCACTATATTCAATATAGTGCTATATATTCATAATGATGAATAGTCGTATTTTTTTTTTCCATCTGAAGTCATGATTCCTCCCTGCTTAAGTTGCTTGTGGGCCTTGTTCTATCTGAAATCGCTTCAAAAGACAACGGGGCACTGCCTCCATCTGGAGAACAAAAAGTTTAGTCTCCAGAGGCAATAAGGCTTCTTTACCATAAGAACAGTAAATCTGTGGAATAGTCTACCTCTGGACATGGTAACAGCAGAAACAGTTGACAATTTTAAAATAGGCTTTGATAAATTGTTAGAACTAAGTAAGATTTATGCTTATATAAATGTGCAGAATTCCTTTTCTCACTCCCCTATCCCAAAATTAACATCACTACCAATTCCTTGGTTGAACTTGATGGACTTATGTCTTTTTTTAACCGTACTATGTAACTATATATGCACTGTATCTCCAGCTTTAAGAGCTTTGGAAAATCATAGCACATAAATCATCTTTAGTTAGTTTTACTTTGGGCATCACAAAGCAAAATGTGGCTAGACAGAACATATTGTATGTCCATGATTGGAACAAAAAGGTGGCTTTTATCCACCAGAAACAGCTCCATATTTGAAAGTGGGCTATGTCAGTTACTATAGCTCAACCCGATGTATTTGAATTGGATTGAGCAGCAATACCACCGAAAGTCAATGCACATTAAATACATATTCTGTATGCACATTTTCTGCTATTTTTTTTTTATAACAAGTGAATTTTAATCAATGCAAATATTTCAGAAATACCTTCAGTGTTTCTTCTCTTTGTTGTAGCTTTTGTTTCTCCATCTCATCAAGTAATAGCTCTGCATGATTAATCCAAGTAGTTGTGTTAGCAATTCCTTGGTTAAAAGATTCCATTTGCTTCTGGTATTCCTGAAAAAAAAATACAGACATTTTTGTCGAGAATTTTCTTCTGAACCTTTGTAGAAAAGACTAAAAGCCATAAAATCCTGCAGTTTTCCCACTAACTACTAAGCCTAATACTAGGTGTCTCTTCTTGGCCTGTACAGATCACTTTAGTGCAGTTCCTGCTTATCTATACACAGAGGTCATATCATTATAGGCAGGATTGGAATGACAGATAAGACAGGATTCACCATTCACAATAGCTGATTTTTCGCAATAGCTGATTGTCACAGTTTACCTTTTCTTTCTTCTTGCAATGACCTCTGCACAGGTCAGCATGCCTAGAAAACATTATTTTTTATTTTATCTAGTCTTTAAGGTAGCACATCACTTATATTTATTTATTAATTAGAATCACATATTGATCTTTTTTGTAATACATTTTCTGATATTTTATGCTACTTTATGTACATTATTAGGGGGTAATTAATCTTGCCTGAACTGTTTTTAACAACACAGTTAGGCATTATATCAGCCACCTGAACAACAGGATCCTTAATTCAAGAGATGAATTATTCACTTCTATGTGATCATCTTCTAGGCATACTTTGTGAACTGTGCAGAGTAAAATGTGCAGGGAAGGTGAAGAGTTGGGCTCTGACTATCATTTATTGCAGATAGTGGATCCTAGGTTATTTATACAGAGGTGCATTGTAATTCTGTGATGAAAATGAAATGACTGCTGAAAAGTGATCATAACACAGTGTCAGTCTAGTATTAGATTCCGTTGCCAGAGTGAAAACTGCAGGATTTTAAGAATTTGTAAATATACCTGTAGATAGTGGTATGAAAAATAAAAATAAAATCACCTAAAATATTTTAAAATGTTTTTAATATAAAAACTTAAACAGTAGTCAGTAATTCATTTTCTGATGACACATAATTAATACTAATTAATATCCTCTAATTATAAGAAGGCATTCAAACCATGTAAAGCTTCTCACTAAGGGGTACTATTTGACAATCTATTTTTAAAATTACTAATTGAATGTGAGGTAAACATCAGTAAATATTCCTGATATATTTATTTGATAAAAGGTTTAAATGCAGTGCAACAGAGCGTAACTCAAGGATATTGACAACTTTGAAGAAAGTCCATTATATTATATACACTGTTCTGTAAATGATAATACTAGCCAACATTACAGACTTCTTTTAGTGGTAAAAAAAAAGTTTAAAATAAAAAATATACTAGTTAAATATTAATTATTAATATATGAGAAAAAACAACAACAACTTTCTAATGTTTGGTTGACTATGTGCATTAGAGATGAGCAAAGTTATTAAAATTTCCATTTTGCTACTTCGCCAAAGTTGACAAAGAAATTTGATTCATCACAAATTACTTTGTCACAAATCACATTCTATTGTATGTAGTGGATGCAATGATGGGAAACAATGATAACAGTAGTAATATTAAGGCCTCTCAGAGGTTAATCAGGGGTTAAAAACAAAAAATAAATACATACTCACCTCATCCATTTGCTCCTAAAGTGGCCGTCGACGCCACCTTGATCAAAGAAACGCTCCAAATCTCGTGTAGGCTGAAGTGATGGTCACCACGTCATCACATTGGCTGGGCTTGGTGACATCATGAAAACGTCACCACCCCCGCCATCGTGATGATATGGATATGTCACATGTCAGCGGGCGCGAGATTTGGTGCACTTACGCCAACGGTTAAAGTATGGCGAGTATGTTTTTGTTATTTTCAGGAGAAATGGATTCCTCACCACGAAGCGCCAGGAAATTCGGTTTCCTGACTAATCCAATTTTTCCTAAAATTTGGATCGGTCAATTCATTTCATTTCCATTTGCTTAACACTAATATGCATGTATATGGTTACCCACTTTTATTACAATGCTAAAATGTTATTCTACCAGTTTGTCCTTACCATCAGAAGGCGGAACCATTCTTCAGCTCTTGATGTTACTGCTAGCCAGTTGCTATTAAGTAGACTAAGTTTATCATCCACAAGATTGCCTTTGTCTCCAAGTACAGCTTTGAGGGAATCTCCTAAATCTCGGATAATCTTTAGTTGTTGCTGTCGCTTTTCCATCTCTTTTTGTGTTGTCTGTCAGAATATAGACAAGGTCAAGATATCCTTGGCATTGAATAGAAATAGGTAAAGTGCATCTCTTCAGTACTTATCAATACTTGCTTTCTACACCATCATCAATCATTCTTTAATAGGATTGTCATTGCACAGCATTTACTGTCCTTATCAACTAGGTGTCTATTAATCACTTTTCCTTAATTTAATCTGTCTACCTTTCTAAGTTAACATTAGCCATATTCTATGTAAAACAGTGTAAAACATTCATCTACAGTACTCTTAAGAGTATATTAGGCAAAGCCATTAATGTTTCAATCTTCATATAATTGTCAAAATTTGAGACATTATCGTCATGTGTAATAGTTTGCAGCAATCGAAAAGCCAACAATACAGAATTATTTTATCTTTAAGTGGACAAATCTGCCTCAATGAAAGATTATCATTGGTCGCCACAAAATCTGTTCATTTAATCAGAAATATGCCAGTTGTTAGCAGTGTAAATTCTCTTTTGCGTGTCTTTTAAATGCAAACAACTGACTAAATTATCGTTTGCTGCTCATAAATGAAAAATATATGTCCATCTAATAGAACCATTACACAGGATTATTCTCTGTATTTTTTAAGCAGCCCTTATGTGCAAGGCATAGTAAATTACATCCCTAGGCACCCAGGTAAGTTAGTAAAATTGTAACTAAAAGTGGTAGGGGGTTTGTCAGACAAGTGTTCCAGGTGCTGGGTGTTAAGGAAGAATAGAACCAAGAGGTCACTGGTACTTTTAAGTAAAATCTATTCTTCCCATTTGCAGAAGTGAAGTCCTCCAGTGATCAAATCCTCCACTTCATCGACAAAGATAATGACCAACAGGTTGCTGGAACTTTAGGAGGAATCAATTTTCCTCAGTGATATCAAGTCTCCAACTTTTGTGAACATCTCAATATAAACTAATTGTGTCCATCCCATGGATTGCAATTGTTATTACTGGTGAAGAGGGTAAAATCACACACATTTATTAAAGGATAACAAAAAAGTCTATTAGAGGCAGTACTGTATGGGCCACACAAGGAGTTAATATATAGGTTCCAGAAGATCCCTCTGTCTCATTTGATGCCAATACCATTAAAACATTTGATAGTTAGAGGCCCTCTTACAGATTTTGCTTTGGTAACATTGTCTATGACATAGTCTATAAGGCATAAAAAAGACATCTATCCATCCAGTTCAGCCTGATGACCAGGAGCTTTATGTTACACCACTGGATACACTGTGATGTGAAATAAAACATGCTCATAGAGATGTAATTACTTTGTAAAATAATTCTGGGCAAAACCTTCTCCAAAATATTGAAAGTTAATTACATGAGATACGGTGTATAATGCTTTCTCAACTGCAAATAATACTGAAGGTGTCTTTAGAGAACCCATAATAAGATACTGTATGCAATCATGAAGATGTGTTTATGCATTAAGAAATAGACTGCCCATTTGTGCCGGTGACATCACTGGGCTCACTGCTAGGTGGAAGTCTCCGCCGAGCATAATGAATAGAATCCAGGTACGTCACCACCAGTAAATAAACAGACCTTTCCCTTCGCTACGCAGTGCAAGGCAAGGGGGAGAATCAGAGCAAGGAAATGCTCTGATAATCCACTCATGCAATGCAATTGAGTAAAGAAGAAGTTATATCCTGGTTCAGCCCTTAACCTGGACAACCCCTTTAACAGATGCTATGCAAATAGAATAGAGTGCTGAAGCAATGTCAAACACACTAGTATAGTGAAAATCACCAAAGCATTTAGTTAGAGCTTGCTAAATCTGTACATTTACGTGACCGCTGTTGCCAATCCCTGGCTTCAGAGTGATGTTAACATGTATGCAATAACAAGCAAAAAAGTAACAATGTTTTAAACTTTTGACTTTTAGGCTCCAAATCTCACCGTCCACTACAGCTTTGAACATGAGACTACCATCATTTATAGACAATCATCTTGGCTATCTCATATATAAATTAGACTTACAAATATTAGCATATGATTAGTTATGCAGATTATTGTCATATAAATGCATTGTTACTGTTTTGCTTCTAAAATTCAAAATTTTTATTATTTTGTTAGTATTTTGTAAATCCACCTTTGGATTTCAACAATGCCTGAGTCCTTCTGGGCATGATCTCGATCAGATTCAAGCAATTTGTTCCCAGGTCTCTTCAATATATCCCTGTGTTGGTGCATACTGGTCGACTCACTTGAATATGAATACAGGTTTTTCTTCAACTGTACCAACAAGTGTTTGATTGGGTTGAGGTCTGGGGACTTTTGGGGCCAATCCAGCACCTTCACTTCATTGTCATTGAGACATTTCTTTGCCAATCTCAACGTATGCTTCTGGTTGTTTTTCTGCTTGAACACCATGTTGTCTTTTTCATACCCATAGAACTCAAGTGTATGAAGTAATTGGTCTTGTAGGATACTCACATATAGCTCAGCATTGAGACCACAGTCAATCCTGGTCAAGTATCCAATGCCTTTGTCTGTGAAACAACCCCATATCATCAGGCTTCTTCCATGAACCTGACAGTTCCTTCAATTTCTAGATCCGCTTGCCCCCTTTTCTCTTGTTTCTTCCCCATTTGTACCCATCAGAGACCAGTCTATTGACTTTCATCGCAACACTCCAAATCACCTGTTTCCAATATTTTACTGTCCACTGTGCTTTTTTGCAAACTCGAGCCAACTCTTCTTATGAAGATATTGAAGTTGAGACTTCTTCACCTTTTTTTCGGCCACATTCTAGACTTCTGCAATGCTCGATGCACAATGCTTGCATGGATGTCTGTAATCTCACTATTATGAAGCCTATGGGCCACCGCCAATGCCATATTTGTTACACCAGAACTGATTGACCTTGTGATGAGCCAACTTGTTAACTGCGATATTTTGCCTGAACATTCACCTCTTTAGAATAGACTTCATTTTGTATTCTTCCAACTGTCATGGCACTTACATGATGCAGTTTGGCAATTTTCTTGACCGAGATACTGCTATCGATAAGCTGGATAATGCTCTTTTCTTGGGAAATCTTCTTCATGGCTGCTCCTGGATTCAAACCAGTGACATTTCATTTGGGAATCAACCTAATAACACACTGATAGTATAGAAGAAGAAAAAGATTGTTCTGTTCCACCACCAAGAACAAAACAGTAACATTGCAGTTACATGACCAAAATCTGCAAAATTTGGTAAATAGTTGCAAGTCCAATTTATGTATGAGATAGCCAAGATGATTGTCTATACTAACTTATATTAAGCCAATTATCTGTCCTAAATTTAAAGTAAACTCAAATAGCACAATTGTTTTTGTTTGATTAACACATTGGCTGTAATATATTAAATTCGGAAGAATGTGCAGTTTGTTCCCTTAAATGTGGCATTTGTCCTTTACACTTAAGATCCTGATATTAAACAAAGATTTAGGCAGACTGATGTTATGTAGGCTTCTCTGCAGGGCATAAAACTAAGTGAAAATGAGAAAAAATATTAAGCATTGATGGAGTGTCACCTACTAGGGTTAATTTAAAAGTAAAAACTGGGAAATTAGAATCTGCTGCATCTTGCTGTATTTTTAGGCACATATGAGTTCACAATTTAGAAAATAATTGAGACTTCGGCCTGTTGCTGTTTTTGTATCTTACTGTACCCTATTAAACTATTCAATGGGGGTTTCCATTAATAAATATTTATCACCTATCTACTGCTTGGACTCCGTGATGAATAGAATGGTAGTGTCTGCTATCTGTTCTCAACTATGATAAGACGTTACTCTGTAGGTACTTTATATAAAGTTGATCACTAATCCCCAATTATTTTTTCATTCTTATTCATCAAAATCATGAGGTATGTTTATCAATTTTTGGTTCATAAGGGGGTCAGTCATTACAGAATCTTATTGGTCATTAAGTGGTATATATGGCCCTACATGGTGAAAGGGAAAAAGGTGAACACAGAAAGAATTTGAACAAGAACTATTAATGTTCACACTAGAGGCAAAAAGTTTGACAATTACAGTGTTCTTACTAGAGTCAATGGGCCTGATGGTTACAGTCTTACAAGAGGACAAGTGTATGTAGAATCTTGCAAAAGGGAACAACTAACAGTATCCCTTTAATAGTCAATAATGTAGAATGATTATACACATTAGACATATTACAGCTGAACATGGTGACCATCTGAATTTCTCCCTTCCTTTAGGATACAAGCCACTGTGAAAGGAGTCTTGCAGTGGCTTTTTCCAACCCTTCTTACTGAGAACACAAGCTTGCTTGACCAAGTCAAGCAGGCATGTGGCATGTGCTACTCTATGTGTATGGCAGGCATTACTATTAGTGTTGAGCGCGAATATTCGAATAGCAAATTTGTTTCTTGAATATCCCAACTTCGAGAATTCGCAAATATTTTGAATATAGTGCTATATATTTGTTATAGAGACTCATTTTTTCCCATCTGAACACATGATTCCTCCCTGCTTCTTGTTTGTGGACCAATAAGTCATTGGCCCACAAGCAACGTAAGCAGGGAGGAATTATGACTTTAGATGGAAAAAATGATGAATATTCATAAAAACTAATATATAGCACTATATCGAATATATTAGTTTTTTAGAATATTCATCTTTTTTTTCAATCTGTACAGTTGAGATCGTGAAAACTCAGATCCTATGGTATATTCTAACCCCCAGGCGTTCCCATGGTGACAGGGACGCTTGTCGGGGAGAAGTATGCCGAAGTGGAACAACGGTACAGTTAGAAACACATTCTATGTTTCTAACTGTTCAGGTTGAAAAAAAAAGACGAATATCCCCAAAAAATATATATATATTCAATATAGTGCTATATATTCGTTTTTAGAATATTTGTAATATTCTAAAACAAGAATATATAGCAATATAGTGAATATAACAAAAACTACTAATATAGAGCAATTTAGCTAATATAGAGCTATAATTTTTTTTAATAGTCGTAATTTTTTTCAAATCTGAACTTCAGATGAGAAGTATTAGACTAAGAAGATTATAGCACTATATTAGCTAAATTGCTCTACATTCGTTTTTTTTCAATATTAGCTATATTGCTATATATTCTTGTTTTAAAACATTACATACTATATCAAATATATTACATTTTTAGAATATTCGTAATTTTTTTTCATCTGAAGTTATGAATCCTCCCTTCTTAAGTTGCTTGACAAGAAAAAAATTACAAATATTCTAAAAAGCAAATATATAGCACTATATTCTATAGTGCTATATGTTTGTTTTTGACCCACGCCTGTATTGATCGCGCAATATTCGCATATTACGCGATCATTACCTTGCTGATTTTTTTTGTAAAAAAAGTTGAATATAGAGAATATTCGAATTTGCGAATATTCAACGAATATTCAAAAAAATATTCACAAATTATCACGAATTTGAATACGACCCCTGACGCTCATCACTAATTACTATCCACCTTATCTATGTTCTATCTATCTATTTATCTATCTATTTGTCAAGATTCCCCCAAAAAGTCACTACTTCAGAGATTCATTTTATTTACCCATGCCTACTGCATAATTTTTTTTTTTTTTTTTGGGGGGGGGGGGGTATAACTAGCATTCATTGGCCTTGAGTCCTGGACCTATAGCACCTACCAGCTTGCAGCTGTGGCAGCATTCTTTGGAATATCTATTATCTATCTTTATACATATAAAGAATAAAGATATGATTATTCATTAAAAAAAAATAAGTTAGTTTGTATACCACATTACCAATTGATAATACAATTACACTCACCTTGCTCCAGGCAATCTCTTCCTGTAAGTTAATTGGCATCCCCTCCTCAGATGATCTCTTTGTTACTTCAGTGTCTATGGTGGCCAGCCATTCAGTTAAGTTACTCATCTCTTTTCGCAACTTTCTTGAGAGTTTCAAACATTTTTCTAGCACTTGCTTTCCCTCGGTTACCTTAAAATAAAATGTGAAAAAACAGCATGTAAAATGCTTATATTAATAACTGCTGTACATACAATGATTACCACCATGACTTAGTGCTAATATAGCATGTCTTCTTAACAATTATCACTATTAATTGACTGTCAAAATAATGTCCTGCAGAAAGAAAAGAGAGAATACTCTTGACATATTAATAGCTATATAGATTAAAGGCAAAAGTTTTTTAAATACAATCCCTCTGCAATTTAATTTTCTGTTCAAGAGGAAGGCAAGACACACTGATGGCAGGTGTCTCCTTGCCATAAGTTGCTGCAAGTTGCTTGCACAGTGTTTTTTGGTAGCAACATAGTTTGTCCTCCATATCTGCCAGAGGAAAACATTCCCCCATTTTGCCTGGGTCTAAAAGTATTGCTCTCCAGTAATCATCAGACTGCTTGATGTCAACAATACGCCTATCACTGCATAATCAAGCGACCTTACAGGTGGCCATTCTGGCCTGCATGCCCAAATTGCCACTTATTTCCGGATCTACCCCCCACTGAAATGATTGAGTGTCTTGGCAGTTGTCATTATCATAATCAACCTCTTGCTTCTCCACTTCCGACTCCTCCTTCTCCTCTTAGAGTGGAAGCTCCTCAGCCTCATCTTTCTCCTCCTTTGCACATTCCTTTTGTGTGTCCACAACAGTTGTAGGGTGACCAGCAAGAAGTGCCGGCTGCTCCTCTTCTGCCATGGTCCCTTGCTACATGAGCATCAAATAAATATGAGAGAGATGAAGTTGTTTATGCCGCAATTGTCAATGCTGACAAACTTTGTGGCAGCTTCAAGGGCTTCAGCACCCGACAAGGCATCTCAGACGAGCTGCCACTGCCTGACCTCGAAGCAACACATGCTCCCTGATACTGAGGCTTCCTTGTGCATGACAAAATTGATCACGGCTTTCCTCTACTAATACAGATGCTCGAGTATGTGAAATGTGAAGTTCCATCGAATTGGCACGTTGCAAATTAAGCGGTGTAGCGTCAGGCTGCTCTGTTGCTGCATGTCCAGGACAGTGTTCCTCACCATGTAAGATTGGCTAAAGTGCTTGGATAATCTCCTGGACTTTGCCAGCACCTTGCGCAAGCCAGTGTACTAATTTAGAAAGCGCTGCACCACTAGGTTGATGATGTGCACCATGCAGGGATCATGTTTTATTTTGCTCCCTGTTTCATGGTGGCCAGGATATTGAGCCCATTGTTGCTGACCACCTTCCCCAGTTGGAATCAGCAGGGTGACAGCCAGTAGGATGTTTTCTACTTGATTTCCTTAAGCAACTGCTCGCCGGTGTGGCTACTCTCTCCCAGGACCTGACACATGTGTTAGGAAGAAGGGGTAGTGTAAGAGACCCTGTGCCCAGCTGCTGTTTGGGGCAGAAAAGTGTCCATGTGGGAGGAGGAGGCAGATAGGTGCCTGGTGTGGGAGCCTGACACAATCTTGGGGGAAGGATGTTAAAAGGATTTGGCCTTGCTGCCTTGCCACTGTTGGAAAAAACATTGATAGAGTGGGCCGTGAAAGGCACATACTGTCCCTGTCCATAAGAGCTGCTCCAGGTGTCCACCATGTTGTGAACCTTGCTACACAGCGAGAATTGCAGGAAGCGGTCCATGTTGTCAGCCACATGAGAGTACAAGGCAAGGATGGCTTTTTGGGGGAAATAATGCCCGCTAGGAATCTTACAGCGAGGCTGAAAGCACACGATTAGCTACCTAAAGGCAACAGACTAACTAACTAAATGGTATAGCAGCAACTGCATCGCCAGCAACTTGGCCTCTTGGGAATTAAGCTTGCACAGACTGCTGAGTGCGTAGAGTTGTTTCCTGGCCGCGCATTCTGTTCTCAATGGCTGACAATGGAGCAAAGCAGAAAGAGTCTGACTGGGAGAAACAAAAGGGATGATGATGATCTGAAAGCCACCATACTTACTGTAGACGTGGCCTGGCTGCCACAGGCTGGATCAGACAAAAGGGGGAACTCCTGATGCTGTGGCTGGATTTAACCTGCTTTAACACAGATGGGGTGATGCTGCTTCATGTGGTTCAATAGACCTGTGATGCCTACATTTGTGCTTGACTTGTCCAAATCTTATTTTGCTCTTGCACAGCTTGTAAAAGTCAATGTTTCTGGAGACAAAATGCGAGATGGGAGAGAGTCATGCAGCAGAGTTAGAGGCCTAACCCAACCACAGAATCAGTGACATCATGAGATCCTTAAGCAGATATGGCCCTGGCTGTTCTTTGGGAAGTATGTGGCCTCTGCTCTTTATTGCTGCCACCATCACTCTCTGATGTTGCCTCCTCTTTAGCACCAGCTCCCAGGTCCTCTTCAGCACACAATCGTCATCACAGTCCCTCCCTGCTCTTCCCTAACTGCCACTGTTGCTGCCCCCAACGACAATAGCGCGGCTATGGGGGTCACTACTACCACCACTAACATGGCTATGTTGGGCGTCTGCAGCCTCCTCCTCTTCCTCCTCAGAGCATTGCCAACTCTGACTGCTCTCACACTAGTTGTTAACATGGAGACTATCTTCTGCCCTAGGGAGTGGTGGGGTTTTCTAGATACTTCTTAGGAAAAAGGAAGTGCCTCTCTAGAAAGGGGCAGTGAAGACTGGGAGGACTACACTGAAAGCTTTCTTTGGGGCTGCAAGGAGGAGAAGCAGGAGGAACGCTGTGACCCCTGGCTCCAAGGTTCTGAAGTCACCTCCACATCATCCTGCTGCAATGCTGAGAGGAGGAGTGAGTCTTCCAATCCACAATCTCATCCTTTTTAACTATAATGTAGCGCCTTTCCGAAGCCAGCAGGGGCAACTATGGGCTACTACCACCACTTCTGCCTGGATAGTTGGTGCTGCTACTACCTATATCCCTGATTTGGGTCTTTTGCTTAGAACCCTTCAATAAACAGGACATTTTTGGGGTCTCAGATAATATTGTAAACTATCCTGTGTATTGGTGTAGTAATCACGTATATATGCTGCTAGTTTGAATATAGTAAATGACCCCCCTTAAAAAAAAAAAAAAAATTGTTTTCTCATTATTACTCACAGGTAGAGTGATGCCCTACCCTGTGTCTTGAAATAATTATATATACAGTACAGACCAAAAGTTTGGACACACCTTCTCATTCAAAGAGTTTTCTTTCTTTTCATGACTATGAAAATTGTAGATTCACACTGAAGGCATCAAAAGTATGAATTAACACACGTGGATTTATATACATAACAAAAAAGTGTGAAACAACTGAAAATATGTCATATTCTAGGTTCTTCAAAGTAGCCACCTTTTGCTTCTCTTGGCATTATCTTGATGAGCTTCAAGAGGTAGTCACCCGAAATGGTCTTCCAACAGTCTTGAAGGAGTTCCCAGAGATGCTTAGCACTTGTTGGCCCTTTTGCCTTCACTCTGCGGTCCAGCTCACCCCAAACCATCTCGATTGGGTTCAGGTCCGGTGATCTGGCGCAGCACCCCATCACTCTCCTTCATGGTCAAATAGCCCTTACACAGCCTGGAGGTGTGTTTGGGTTCATTGTCCTGTTGAAAAATAAATGATGGTCCAACTAAACGCAAACCGGATTGAATAGCATGCCTCTGCAAGATGCTCTGGAGGCCATGCTGGTTCAATATGCCTTTAATTTTGAATAAATCCCCAACAGTGTCACCAGAAAAGCACCCCCACACCTTCACACCTCCTCCTCCATGCTTCACGGTGGGAACCAGGCATGTAGAGTCCATCCGTTCACCTTTTCTACGTCACACAAAGACACGGTGGTTGGAACCAAAGATCTCAAATTTGGACTCATCAGACCAAAGCACAGATTTCCACTGGTCCATTCCATTCCTTGTGTTCTTTAGCCCAAACAAGTTTCTTCTGCTTGTTGCCTGTCCTTAGCAGTGGTTTCCTAGCAGATATTCTACCATGAAGGCCTGATTCACACAGTCTCCTCTTAACAGTTGTTCTAGAGATGTGTCTGCTGCTAGAACTCTGTGTGGCATTGACCTGGTCTCTAATCTGAGCTGCTGTTAACCTGCGATTTCTGAGGCTGGTGACTCGGATGAACTTATCCTCTGCAGCAGAGGTGACTCTTAGTCTTCTTTTCCTGGGGCGGTCCGCATGTGAGCCAGTTTCTTTGTAGCGCTTGATGGTTTTTGTGACTGCACTTGGGGACACTTTCAAAGTTTTCCCAATTTTTCGGACTGACTGACCTTCATTTCTTAAAGTAATGATGGCCACTCGTTTTTCTTTACTTAGCTGCTTTTTTCTTGCCATAATACAAATTCTAACAGTCTATTCAGTATGACTATCAGCTGTGTATCAACCTGACTTCTCCACAACGCAACTGATGGTCCCAACCCCATTTATAAGGCAAGAAATCCCACTAATTAAACCTGACAGGGCACACCTGTTAAGTGAAAATCATTTCAGGTGACTACCTCTTGAAGCTCATGAAGAGAATGCCAAGAGTGTGAAAAGCAGTAATCAAAGCAAAAGGTGGCTACTTTGAAGAACCTAGAATATTACATATTTTAAGTTGTTTCACACTTTTTTGTTATGTATATAATTCCACATGTGTTAATTCAAAGTTTTGATGCCTTCAGTGTGAATCTACAATTTTCATTGTCATGAAAATAAAGAAAACTCTTTGAATGAGAAGGTGTGTCCAAACTTTTGGTCTGTACTGTATATATATATATATATATATATATATATATATATATATATACACACACTGGGTTAGAGGGGTTATCTCCCTTCTTCAAGTGGCAACTATTGTGTCGAGGAAGTTAATACAAGCCACTTACTAATTGATTGTTATTATCCATATTGCTTCCTTTGCTGGCTAAACTTATTTTTCCATTACATTATACACTGCTCGTTTCCATGGTTATGACCACCCTGCAATCCATCAGTGGTGGTCCTGCTTGTGCAATTTAGGAAAAAGTGCCAGCCTCTCTGGCAGATAATATTGCCCGAAACACTTTAGAATTTATCCTGCTGCTTTTTTTTCAGCAGTCCCGTCATCAATAAAAACAAAAGAACCAGTTCCATTGGCAGCAATACATGCCTACGCCATGACACTACCACCACCATGCTTCACTGTTGAGGTAGTATGCTTAGGATCAGGAGCAGTTCCTTTTCTTCTCCATACTCTTCTCTTCCCATCACTCTGGTAGAAGTCGATCTTGGTTTCCTCTGTCCATAAGATGCTGTTCCAGAAGTGTGAAGGCTTTTTTAGATGTCGTTTGGCAAACTCTAATCTGGCTTCCTGTTTTTGAGGCTCACCAATGGTTAACATCTTGTGGTGAACCCTCTGTAATCACTCTGGTGAAGTCTTCTCTTGACAGTTTACTATGACACCCATACAACTACCTCCTGGAGAGTGTTCTTGATCTGGCCAACTGTTGTGAAGGGTATTTTCTTCACCAGGGAAAGAATTCTTCGGTTATCCACCACAGTTGTTTTCTGTAGTCTTCCGGGTCTTTTGGTGTTGCTGAGCTCACAAATGCATTCCTTCTTTTTAATAATGTTTCAAACTGTTGTTTTGACCACGCCTAATGTTTTTGATATCTCTCAAATTAAAGCCCAAAGTCTGCAGTTAAAGCACATCTTGTTCATTTCATTTAAAATCCATTATTGGTGGTGAATAGAGCCAAAAATGTTAGAATTGTGTAGATGTCCCAATATTTATGGACCAGAGAGTATATGCAAATATAAAGATGTGCTTTAACTGCAGACTGTCAGCTTTAATTTGAGGGTATTTACATCCAAATCAGGTGAACGGTGTAGGAATTGCAACAGTTTGCATATGTGCCTCCCACTTGTTAAGGGACCAAAGGTAATGGGACAATAGGCTTCTCAGCTGTTCTATGGCCAGGTGTGTGTTATTTCCTCATTATCCCAATTGCAATGAGCAGATAAAGGTCCAGAGTTCATTTCAAGTGTTCTATTTGCATTTGGAATCTGTTGCTGTCAACTCTCAAGATGAGATCCAAAGAGCTGTCACTATCAGTGAAGCAAGACATCATTAGGCTGAAAAAGCAAAACAAATCCATCAGATAGATAGCAAAAACATTAGGCGTGGCTAAAACAACTGTTTGGAACATTCTTAAAAAGAAGGAATACACTTGTTAGCTCAGCAACCCCAAAAGACCCAGAAGATCACAAAAAACAACTGTGGTGGATTACCGAAGAATTCTTTCCCTGGTGAAGAAAACACCCTTCACATCAGTTGGCCAGATCAAGAACACTCTCTAGGAGGTAGGTGTATGTGTGTCAAAGTCAACAATCAAGAGAAGACTTAACCAGAGTGAATACAGAGGGTTCACCACAAGATGTAAACCATTGGTGAGCCTCAAAAACAGAAAGGCCAAATTAAAGTTTGCAAATTACATTTAAAAAAGCCTTCACAGTTCTTGAACAAATTCCTATGGACAGATGAGACCAATATCAACTTGTACCAGAGTGATGGGAAGAGAAGAGTATAGAGAAGGAAAGGAACTGCTCATGATCCTAAGCATACCACCTCATCAATGAAGCATGGTGGTGGTAGTGTCATGGCGTGGGCATGTATGGCTGCCAATGGAACTGGTTCTCTTGTATTTATTGATGATGGGACTGCTGACAAAAGCAGCAGGAAGAATTCTAAAGTGTTTCGGGCAAAATTATCTGTTCATATTCAGCCAAACGCTTCAGAACTCATTGGACTGCGCTTCACAGTGCAGATGGACAATGACCCAAAGCATACTGCAAAAACAACCAAATAGCTTTTTAAGGGAAAGAAGTGGAATGTTATGCAATGGCCAAGTAAATCACCTGACCTGAATCCGATTGAGCAGTCATTTCACTTGCTGACGACAAAACTGAAGGGAAAATGCCCCAAGAACAAGCAGGAACTGAAGACAGTTGCAGTAGAGGCCTGGCAAAGCATCACCAGGGATGAAACCCAGCGTATGGTGATGTCTTTGCGTTCCAGACTTCAGGCTGTAATTTGCAAAGGATTTGCAACCAAGTGTTAAAAAGTGAAAGTTTGATTTATGATTATTATTATTCTGTCCTGTTACATTTGGTCCCTCAACAAGTGGAAGGCACATATGCAAACTTTTGTAATTCCTACACCGTTCACCTGATTTGGATGTAAATACCCTCAAATTAAAACTGACAGTCTGCAGTTAAAACACATCTTGTTCATTTAATTTCAAATCAATTGTGTTGGTATATAGAGTCAAAAATATTAGAATTGTGTCTATGTCCTAATATTTATGGACCTGACTGTATATATGTGAACACCCTACCCCCCAAAAAATTTAAATTGTGACCATGTGGAAACTGAATATACAGTACATAAATGGACGATTGAAGCTTGATGCTCAATTTTGCCTTAATACAAACTGGTAGATTACTGCCATACCTTGGGTTTTGCAGCAGTGATTATGTATATATGCAGCTTAATTAAATTTAGCCCCACAAAAAAGGATTTCTGTGAAAATAAGGAAAAAATGAAAGTATTTGCTTGCAGGTAACTGCTTTTGATGTTCTGCTAGGAGGCATAGTGGCCACAGCTCCTCTCACCTTGCTCCCTGGTTGTAAGCTTTCCTGCCTCCCTATTCTACACAAAGATTTCTTCTTCTTCGTAATGCTAGTCTTTCCCTTCACTCTCCCTGGAAATAAGCTTGATTGATTTCTGACTGTCCCTGATAGTTTCTTCACTCTCCCTGACTCCCTAAGATCTTTTTCCTGGCAGATACTGTAACACCCAACCACCCTTATTCACAGCCCAGCATAGAATTATGTTCTGCTAGGGCACCTCCCTGCCTGCCTGCCTGCTGCAGCACTGATTGGCTCATCCAGGCTGTCTGTCAGCCTGGGATCCGGTCAGGGCAAGCCCCCACTTCCTCTAAGGGTCATGTGAGAACCATTCTTCTTCCTCCCTAGTGTTTTTTCCCCCACCGATACATACACTAAAATGGCACTACACACTGTTTTATTGGATTAATCTAAAACAATCCTAAAATTATTTGGGTTCACCTGCTGTCGGAAAAGTAGCAAAGTTCAGACCAAACTGGTTCGCTCATCCTTAAAGCCTCATTCACACGTCAGTGTTTTTTTGTTAGTGATTTCCATCAGTGATTGTGAGCCAAAACCAGGAGTGGAGCCTCCACATTCATAAGGTATAAGGGAAAGATCTGCACCTGTTCTGTGTTTAGCACCGCACCTTGTTTTGGCTCGCAATCACCTATGAAAATCGGTGACTAAGGCATATGAATAAGGCATAATAGACATGATTTATATACCCAATTATATGTATAAGTCATATATAAACTGAGCCATAAAACCTGTTGCCAGCCTATTAATGAGCCTACAGGCAACTCAGACTTGTTAGTCATTACAGTACAGTTTTGTAAAGATCATTTTGTGTTTCAAGTTTTCAACAATGTTTATGAATTTGGTCCGCATCACAAACAATGAAAACTTGTAGTAGAATGATACTCTTTTAAATTTATTCCATTAGCTTAAACACTTTTTGGTCTACTTGAATGGGGACTGTCCATTCAAACTTCTACAACTATACCGTATACCTTGATTGTACTTTATGAACTGTACATGTTTGTTACTGCTTATTTCTTTATTGAAAAACTTCAAAATAAAGAATTTACAAATACATTTTTTTATTCCATAGCATTATTTCTGTTTTAAACATTCTGGGATTTCAAAATGTAAAATTCATAAGAAATAGAGTGGAGCGGACACCTGGATGTTCGGGTTCGCCGGGTTCGGCCGAACTTCGCAAAAAAGTTTGAGTTCGGGACCCAAACTTTACCCGAACTTTACCCTGAACCCCATTGAAGTCAATGGGGACCCGAACTTTGGAGCACTAAAATGGCTCTAAAAATGTCATGGAAAGGGCTAGAATGCTGCAAAAGGCAGCAAAATGTAGTTAAGGCCATGACAAGTGCTCTGCAAACAAATGTGGATAGGGAAATGAATTCAAATAACATAAAATACTCAAAAATAAAAAATAATCATCTTGATCTAGGAGGAGGAGGTCCATATAGAGTAGGAGGTTGAGGAGGCGGTGAATGTGGCAGTGTAGGTGGAAGTGGTGGTGGAGGAGGAGGAGGTAGCCAACATTGTTTTTTTGTTTTGTTTTGTTTTTTATTTTATTATTATTTATTTATTTTGTTCAAATTTGGGTAGACCCCAAAACATTGGGAAATATTAAAAATAAAACAAAGAGAAAGTGCGCTGGAGTACAGCAATGGCTGGGTGAGGCCGGTATACATGTCTATTCAAAAGGTACAGACAAGTCCTGTGGGATCCCTGCCTGGTTCATTTTAATCAACATTGGCTGTGGACAGACGGCTGCGCGTGTCTGTGATAACCCCTCCTGCCGCGCTAAACAAACGTTCAGACAATACACTGGCTGCAGGGCAGGCCAGCACCTCCAAAACGTAAAAGGGCAAGCTCAGGACACATGCCCAATTTGGAGACCCAGAAGTTGAAGGGGCAGATCCATCAGTCAGTATGTGTAGGCGTGTGCACACATACTGCTCCATCATGTCGCACATCCCCGTGACATCCACTAGGATATCTTCCCTTTCAACTTTCAATGTTCTTTTATGAACTATGAAACGTTATACAGGAGAGTCCCTGCTGCCGCTTTGTTGACTCTAGATAATATCTGCCTGATGGCACGTCCCAGTGACGGCCAATTGGATATCTTCCCTATCTACTTTTGATGTTCTTTTATGGTGATCACGGGTAATGGGGAATCAGGGTTCAATCCCGGGTAGGAAGCCTGCAAAAGGGATACCACATCCAAGGGAGGTCAATGGCTGAAATGTGATCGGGTGGAAATGTGGGACAAGTTATTAAACTAAATTCAGCACATGCGCAGGCAAAAGATGTGCGTCACACCGGATAGGCCCAGAGCTGCTACGAGATTTCACCCATTATCACAAACCACCAGGCCAGGCTTGAGGCTCACTGGCACCAACCACTAATCGGTCTGTTGTTCCATGCCCGTCCACAGCTCCTGCGCGGTGTATGGTTTGTCCCCCAAACAGATAAGTTTCAAAACTGCCTGCTGTCGTTTACCCGTGGCTGTGCTGAAGTTGGTGGTGAAGGTGTTACGCTGACTGGATGAGAAGGTGGTAGGGGATGAGAAAGAAGAGTAGGAGAAGGAAGCAACAGGAGGCAAAGAGAAACGCCCTGCAATCCTCGGTGGTGGAAGGACATGCGCCAAACTGCTATCCGCCTCAGGCCCAGCCACCACTGCATTTACCCAGTGTGCTGTTATGGAGATATAACATCCCTGACCGTGCTTATTGGTCCATGTATCCATAGTCAGGTGCACCTTGCCACAGATGGCGTTGCGCAGTGCACACCTGATTTTGGCCCCCACTTGGTTGCGCAGCCAAGAAAAGTAGTGGCGGCTGGGCACAACATACTGTGGGTCAGCCACCACCATCAGATTCTTAAAACTGTCCGTGTCCACCCGACGGAAATACAGCATTTCAAAGGCCAGGAATTTTGAATTGTTGGCATTCAGAGCCAGGGATCATGGTGGGTAGGGGGGTGCTTCCTCTTTCGCTCCAGTGTTTGGGAGATAGACAGCTGAACGCTTCCATGGGACATTGTGGATATGCTTCGTGATCGAGGTAGTGGTGTTGCTGCCACATCCTCTGTTTGCGGGGTGGCAGGTGCCACTGTCATTCCAGAGGGGGATGAAGAGGCCGAGACTGCAGCAGATGATGAAGCAGGAGGAGCCAGAGATATTTCTTGGTTTTTAAGGTGTCTAATCTGTGACGAGGGTACCCCAAGTAGAGTCCCCTTTTTAAATACACACAACCTCAGAGGCCTAGAGGCCCCCATTATTCTGCTTTAAAAGATAAATATTCCTATGCTTGGAGCTGTGTCCTAGTAAATGAAAATTGCACTTCTCCATCATAAAGATAAGGATGGAAGCTTCAAAAGCACCCCTGCCGAGGCTCATCATAAAATACTGGATCCTGGGATAACATTAGCCAGACATTCTGATGACAGTCCCAGCAGGGGACCAGAGAGATATGGGAAAGCAACCTATTGAACCTTTGAGGGACTCAAACATAGTCATTTTTCATATCTCTGGTCGTAGGCATATTCTGCACTGGCTAAGGCTGGATTCAACCTCTGCGGACCAGTGCGATCACGGAGATATCAAAAAGTATGTTCTTGTGCCCTTGAAAGGCTGAAAAGCCAGCTTTAAGCCATCCTGGAGAACCACAAGCCCCAACAGAGTCAAGTTTGGTCTTGTTAGACTCATAAAATCAAAAAGGTCATTAATACATGAATGTCATAGCTGTATTTAGTGGTTCCACATAACTGTGGGCTCAGTCAGAATAAGGAGATTCTGGGCTGACCTCAGCTGGGTCATAAATCTTGTTGACACGTCTTCGACCATGCCCACACATTCGTACAATTGGTGGGCAGAACTGCTGGCACCTCCTGTTTTAGAACTGTTAGAGGGGCAGTCAGGGCATTGTATGGCAACTTTGCCTTGCCTTAACACCTGGATTTGTATAGCATTCTGAATGTCAGTGCTCAGGGTCCACTGATATTAAACCAATCAGATTGCACAACAGCTTCAGGGACTGAAACAGAGAAACTTAAGTATTATTTTCATCCATTATCCTTTTTATTTTAACTGTTGCAAATTACTGTTACCTTGAATTATTATCTAGAATAGTCATTTTTCTATAAATGTATATGAACAGTTTTTTCTTTCACCTTTTATTACAAGATTGAAAAGTCTTATTTGCAAAGTCTTCCAAGTTCTAAACAAAGCAATTAACAAATCCTATCTCTAAAGAGAGTAACGTTACCATTTTGTGTGATTTAGATTTTTGCTTGGCTGAACAATTGTGATCGGTCAGCAAACAGGATCTGGTTCATTCCCTGCTCTGTGTGAGGGTGAGTGACTGGTAGTCGGTTTGTGTGCCATTAAAACACATGCTGGCAGTATACCGAATTGTATCTATAAAGGGTTAACCAGAAGTTAACCACCCTTTGTCACGTGCGGTATCCGTCTGCATATAGGTATGTTCATGACATATTCCACTGCAGCTCATGCTTTGCACTTAGATGTCTGGTCATGCAGGTTGTGCTCAGGTTTAGAACATTTATGCCTCGCTTCAGGCTCTGATTGCACAGCGTGCAAACCATTCGTGTCTTGTCGTCAGCACATTGTCTGAAGAACTGCCACGCCAGGGAACTCCTTGGAGCTGGCTTTTGTGTGCTCGGTCCCTTGGTGCGGTGGGCAGTAGCATGCGTACTGTCTAGGGGACTGCTGCTTCGCTTTTGCACCCTGCGCTCTCTTTTGCTGTGCAGGAGGCTTTGTGCGACCACTGCCTCTTCCTCTGAACTACACAGGTCACTCGCATGACCTTGATTCCATGTTGGGTCGAGGACCTCATCATCCTCCACATCATCTTCCACATAATATTCACCCTTGCCCTCCTTGTCGGTCTGCACACTGCAGAAAGACACAGCAGTTGGCACCTGTGTTTCGTCATCATCCGAGACGTGCTGTGGTGGTCCTCCCATGTACTCATCCTAAAACATAAGTGGTTGGCCATCGGTGCACTCAATCTCTTCCACTTCTGGGGAAGGGCTATGTGGATGGCCCTGGGAAACCCTGCTAGCAGAGTCGTCAAAATGCAGAAGAGACTGCTGCATGACTTGGGGCTCAGACTGCTTGGCTGATTTGCAAGTGGGTAAGGTGAAAGACTGATGGCCATGGGCTGCAGCTGCCAACTCTGATCTTTCAGCAGGGGACTGGGTGGGAGACAATGTGAAGTAACTGGAGGCGCTGTCAGCCACCTAATCTAATAGCACCTGTACTAGTTCTGGCCTCACCATTTGTAGAGCTGCATGCGGGTCTACTAAATAACGTTGAAGGCTCTGTCAACTATGCTCACCTGAGGAAGGTCTTTCATTTGGGCGTGTAGCTGGCACAGATCGACCATGTCCTCTCCCTGCAACAGGAGCTCCACCAACTCCAGCAGCACCACGACCAGGGCCACTGTTATGGATGGTGTTGCAGAAATCTGGAACTTATAAATAAACATCCGACTGGCTTGATCCCAAACTAAGGAGCATATGGGTGAGCCCTATAAAACCCCTAGAGCTCTCCCTGACTGCTATGCCCATGCAAAGATCTTTATGGTAGACAATTGCATGCCCTCGTACCTTATACTATGTGACACCTGAAAACCCTACAATAGTGAGGAGACACCGGCTCCCTGCACTTAATACGGACGGAGTCAGGGTCACCTACAGTCAAGCCAGCAAGAAAACACAAATGAAGGAAACAGACTTATCTGAGGAATCAGGAGAAGCAGCCTCCAGCAGTGAAGACAATCCAGGAAAAAGTATAAACCGCAAAGTGAGGCAGTATGGGAGGGAATATAAAGTGAGACAATCAGTGAAAATAAGTGATAGCTGTGAGAAGGAAAAGAGATAGAAAGTGAAACCAAAACAAAGAACATCATACAACAGGTAGAGAAGAACGTCTGCCAGATCTTCTCACAGAGCTGGCGGTGACAGTACCCCTCCCTCTACGGGTGGACTCCGGACACTCAGAGCCCACCTTCTCAGGATGAGACCTATGGAAAGCCCTGATGAGATGAGTGGCCTTAATGTCCGCCACTGGGACCCACATCCTCTCCTCAGGACCATAACCCTCCCAAAGAACGAGGTACTGGAGAGAACCGCGGATAATGCGAGAATCCACAAACCTAGAGACTTGAAATTCAAGATTACCATCAACAATAATCGGAGGAGGAGGCAAAGAGGAGGGTACAGTGAGTTGGACATAAGGTTTTAATAGGGACCTGTGAAAAACATTATGGATCTTCCAAGTCTGAGGAAGATCAAGACAGAAGGCAATGGGATTGATGACGGACAAGATCTTGTAAGGCCCAATAAACCTAGGACCCAACTTCCAGGAGGAAACCTTCAGTTTGATATTCTTTGTAGACAACCACACCAGATCCCCCACATTCAGGTCCGGACCAGGCACACGTCTCTTATCCGCCACAAGCTTATATCTTTCACTCATCCGATTCAGATTACCCTGAATCTTTTGCCAAATAAATGACGAAGACGGGGAAAATCTCTCCTCATCAGGTAAACCAGAAGACCCCTCTCCAGAGAATGTCCCAAACTGCGGATGAAACCCATATGCACCAAACAATGGTGACTTATCAGAGGACTCCTGGCGACGGTTATTTAAAGCAAACTCAGCAAGGGACAAAAAAGAACACCAATCCTCCTGATTCTCAGCCACAAAACAGCGCAGATATGTCTCCAGATTCTGATTGACACGTTCGGCCTGACCTTTCGACTGCGGGTGAAAAGCAGAAGAGAACAAAGCAGAAGACAACCGAACCCCCAAGCGAGAACAGAAGGCCTTCCAGAATCTGAAAACAAATTGCATGCCCCTATCAGAAACAATGTCTGAAGGAATGCCATGCAATTTAACAATGTGATCAACAAACGCTTGCGCCAGCGTCTTAGCATTGGGTAACCCAGGAAAGGGAATGAAATGCACCATTTTGCTAAAACGGTCCACTACTACCAGAATCACAGTCTCCCCCGAGGAACGAGGCAGGTCCGTAATGAAGTCCATGAACAGATACATCCAAGGACGGGAAGGAATGGGTAACGGGAGGAGAGAACCAGATGGCCGTGATTGAGGGACCTTGGCACGAGCGCAGGTCTCGCACGCTGCCACAAAACCCTCAACCGTCTTACAAAGAGCCGGCCACCAGAATCTGCCTTCACATTTTTAACCCCAGGGCAGAACGTAACAACAAAATTAAACCTAGAAAAGAACAAAGACCATCTGGCCTGTCTGGGGTTCAGACGCTTGGCCGATTCCAAGTAGGCCAGATTCTTATGGTCTGTAAACACGGTAATAGTGTGTCTGGCTCCCTCTAACCAATGGCGCCATTTCTCAAAAGCTAAATTGATGACCAACAACTCCCTATCTCCCACATTGTAATTTCTCTCTGCAGATGAGAGTTTTCTTGAGAAAAAGGCACACGGTCGCCATTTGGCAGGAGAGGGACCCTGAGATAAGATCGCACCCACACCCACCTCAGAAGTGTCCACCTCAACAATAAAAGGTAGAGAGACATCAGGTTGTACCAAAATGGGAGCGGAAGCAAAACTCTCTTTGATAGTAGAAAAGGCTTTAAGCGCATCTACCGACCACAAAGAAAAATCTGCCCCATTTTTAGTCATATCAGTGAGTGGCTTAACAACAGAGGAATAATTCAAAATTAACTTTCTGTAATAATTTGGCAAAACCCAAAAACTGTATCAGCACCTTCTGAATCTCAGGAAGCTCCCAATCAAGCACAGCGCAGACCTTCCCAGGGTCCATGCGAAAACCAGAAGCGGAGAGAAGAAAACCAAGAAATTGAATCTCCGGAGCCGCAAACACACATTTTTCCAGTTTAACGTACAATTTATTATCCCGCAGAATCAGCAAGACCTGACATAGGTGGGCCCGATGAGTTTTGAAATCAGGAGAAAAAATCAAAATGTCATCCAGATACACTAGTATAAATTTCCCCATTAAATGATGAAAAATGCTGTTCACAAAATGTTGGAAGACGGCCGGAGCATTCATCAAACCAAAGGGTATAACCAAATTCTCGAAATGAACCTCAGGATTATTGAAGGCCGTCTTCCATTCGTCCCCTTCCCTGACCCTGTCTAGGTTGCATGCCCCTCTTAAATCCAACTTAGAAAAAACCTTTCAATCCCCAACAATCTGGTTAAACAGGTCAGGGATCAAAGGAAGCGGATATGGGTCACAAACCGTGATACGGTTCAGCTCCCTGAAATCCAGACAAGGTCTTAAAGAACCATCTTTTTTCTTAACAAAATAAACCCAGTGGCAACAGGTGACTTCGACGGTTGGATGTGTCCCTTTCTCAGGCTCTCAGAGATATAAGTACACATAGCGACTCTTTCAGGTTGGGAGAGATTGTATAAACGTGATTTTGGCAGTTTTGCGCCTGGGATGAGATTAATAGGGCAGTCATACTCCCGGTGTGGGGGCAGCTCCTGGACACCACTCTCGGAAAACACATCCGAAAATTCAGAGAGAAAAGATGGTACAGTCTTGGTAGAAACATCTGAAAGAGACGCCGTGAGGCAATTCTCTCTGCAAAACTCACTCTAACCATTTATTTGCCTTGCTTGCCAATCAATTGTGGGGTTATGTTTAGTGAGCCAGGGTAGCCCCAACACTAGAGGAGTAGGTAATCCGCTTAAGACGAAACATGACATATCCTCAACATGAGCGTCTCCTGGCAGGTAGGAGAAAACGGGAACTACAAGTCAATTTCCGCATCAAGTTTGCAAATAGTAGCAAATGAAAAGTTTTTAGAGGTTTTTTTTTTCTTTTTGTTTTTCTTTTATTACTCTCAGAAAACTCCATGAATCTCCTAGAGGGGCAAACATTAGCCAAATGATTTATACCCCCACAACAGAAACAACCCCTTCTCTGAGAGCTGAATCATCTACTATCAGAGGCAAGCAAACCCAGCTGCATGGCCTTCTCCTCAGAGGGGATTGAGACAGACTGAGACCCCTGCACACTGAATGAGACAGCCCCACTGTCCTTGGACTGAATATGACAGGAAGGAGTAGTCTCCGCTCTCTCTCTAAGACGCCTGTCAATACGAACAGCTAGAGACATGGCAGATTCTAATGAGGCTGATCTCTCATGAAAATGCATCTTTCAATCTTTCCGAAAGACCAAGGCAAAATTGACTTTGGAGTGCAGCATCATTCCAACCAGTATCAGCTACCCATCTCCAAAATTCTGAACAATATATCTCTGCGGACTGTTTACCCTGGCATAAAAGATGCAGTTTAGATTCAGCCAGAGCAATACGATCCGGGTCATCATATATCTGTCCCAGTGCTACAAAAAATTCATTCACCGATCGCAGGGGCCATGCCCTGACCTGCAGCGAAAAGGCATAAGACTGAGTGTTATCCCTGAGCAGTGAGATAATGATCCCCACCCTCTGCTCCTCATCACCAGAGGAATGGGGAAGTAGGCGGAGTGTGCAAGCCTCTCTAAAGCAAACAAAATTCTCACTACCCCCCGGAGAACGTATCCGAAAACGAGATCTTAGGCTCGGAACAAACTCCATGAACGCAAGCAGAACCGGTCACCTGAAACTGAGACACATTGAAAGACCTTGCATGCGGTCAATCATGGCTGAAACCGGATCCATGCTTAAGACGGTTATGGCGGTTTATAATGTCACGGATGATGTTGCAGAAAGCTGGAACTTATAAATAAACATCCGGCTGGCTTGATCCCAAACTAAGGAGCATATGGGTGAGCCCTATAAAACCCACGTCCCTTATTTGACGCTCTCCTTATTTTTTGCGGTCACCCACCGAAGTAACAGACGTTTTTACTAAGTTTAGTTCCCTGTCAGCAATGTAGAGCAGGGGTTTTTCAACTGCAAAAATGGGTTAATGTCACCCACTAATGGAACAGATGAATTTTAGAAATTTAAATACCTGTCACCTATGCAGAGCAGGTGTTTTTAAAGGAAAAAATGTGTTAATGTCACCCACCAATGTAACAGACGTAGCCCAAAAAGGGTGTTTTTTTCAAACAAAAAAATAACAGCAGTATTTAACGGTTGTATTGGACTGTAAGAAATGCAGCGCAGGCCCAAACGTACGATGTAGCACAAAAAGGGTGTTTTTTTCAAACCAAAATATAACAGCAGTATTTAACAGTTGTATTGGACTGTCAGAAATGCAGCACAGGCCGTAAAGGTACTTTCTGGCAAAAAAAAATATGATTTTTTTACCCACAGTGAAACAGATGGATTTACTGATTATATTTCAAATTTGCAGTGCAGGCTGCAAAGGTACTTTATGAGCTCAGTGCAAGGTACAAAAATGTTGCATTGCACCCACACAAAAAAAGAAAAAATCGCTGTAGATCACAGAGTTAACAACAAGTTCTGATATCGGATTCTTTCCTATTCTCTCCCTCACAGCAGCAGCGTCCTATCCCTACACTAGTAAGAGCTGAGTGACGTGAGGCGCTAGCTTATATAGAGGCTGGGTCACATGCTGCACTGGCCAATCACAGCCATGTCAATAGCAGGCATGGCTGTGATGACTTCTAAGGGCACAGAGTTAAACACTTGTTGATTGGCTGCTCTGTATTAAATCGCCAAACACCGAATTCAAACTTTTACTGAAATGTTCGGGTTCGGGGTCAAAAAATCCAAAAGTTCGGTATGAACCCGAACTTTACAGTTCGGGTTCGCTCAACCCTAATAAGAAATTATCCATTTAACAAATAAAAATAAAATGTCAGTCATTTTAAATTTACCAAGAAGGGGTACTTAAAAATGAAGGGTTAATATAACATTTGCATTAGAACTGCGTATTGTATACTCATAACAATTGCTGTTTTCTAAACTCTGTCTGGAGGGACTGTAGTTTTGTCAAAGACGATCATAAAATTGAAGATCTAAGTTCAAATTTTGCAGCATCTGTGCATCATTTATTTATTTCTACCATTAGACTGGATTTTGCTGTTGCATTTGCACTTTCGTTCCCAACAAACCAATATAGGTTCTGCATCTTACAGTAAAGTTTTGATGTAAAAGAATTGAAAGGCTGCCATCTACAGCACAGATATTTTGTTGCAGTCATAGCTTGGTTATCATTGCTGCCCTTGTACTGCATGCAGTCTTATTTTATACCAGATCATGGCAATGATACAGGGAAACAAACAATAGGATTGCCTGTCAATTAATGTTCCCGCTAACGGGCATGCACACAAAATATATGCATGTAACATAATGAGAAAAAATTGAAGTCAACTTTATCTATGTATTGATTCTTCAAGCTAAGATTACCTATGCATCAATACCTATGCATATTTTGTTTCCAGAGTTGCTTTGTGAAATAATGGTCATATAGTAAATCTACTTAAAAGTTGATGCTGTATGCTACTATTTGCATATATTGTTGACTTTAGGCCACTTTACACAGACTGACTGTGCAGACAATTATCGGCACCTAACCTTTTATTCTCAATAAGTACAATATTGGCCTAATAGGGACTCTCACCAGGTACTAGCACAATCAGAAATCTAGAGCACTGCCTGCCTTCTACCCAAGGACCTTATATAAAAGTACAACAAATCATAAAAGTGGCTGGCCAAAGTAGCATAATTCTATTTAATAAAATACAATAACATAATTTAATAAAACAAAACATTAATTCATGAGATAATGGATAAAAACTGTCTCTGTCCCCTTTTTTAATAAGATATTTACATGTGGAGCTCACGCATGCAAGATTATATATGGTGGCCTAGTGATCCTTTATCCACACTTTAAATGTTAAATCCACCATTACTTGTTATAGTATACACTGGTATTTATACCGCAGTTGCGAACCACTGTATGTTGAGGAGGCTCTCCCAATTATATATATGATAGATCCGCGGTTCGCTGGATTGGTCAGATGCGCTTTAGATATTATGCTGTTACAAGGTAATAACTGTACAGTTTAGTAACTTTGCCAATATTCCAGGTTGTTATATCGTCGACTGTTACGGTATATAATTAGAGTTAATTCACTCTTACCAGACTCCGTTGTCTTCCTGTGCTTGTAGCGCTTGCTGTGGCAGCCGGGATATCTTCGCACATACACTTTGACATCTTACCCATGCCGGACTTCAGAGATCTTTCAGCGCTTCGTTTATACGCTTACAGTGTACCAGGAGGGTTTTTAAGATGTGTAGGATCACTGTTCCCATCCTCGCCAGACGCGTTTCAGAACCCTTGTTTCTTCCTCAGTGGCATAAAGATTAATCTTCATTAATCATTAATCCTACACATTTGAAAAACCCTCCTGGCACACTGTAAGCGTGTGAACAAAGCGCTGAACGATCTCTGGAGTTCGGCGTGGGTAAGATCTCTAAGCGCATGTGTGAAGATATCCCGGCCGGCACAGCAAATGCTACAATCGCAGAAAGAGTGAATTAAGAGTGAATTAACTCTAATCATATAACAGTCGATAATATCACAACCTGGGATATTGGCTGTGAGTCACTGAACTGTACAGTGTATAACATGGCAAAATGTGACAACTAGCACCGATATTACCTTGTTACAGCGTGATATCGAAAGCTCATCTGGCTAATCCAGCGAACCGCAGAACTATCAAATATATGATAGGGAGAGCCTCTGCAACACACAATGGCTCGCAACTAATGCGGTATTGATAACAGTGTATACCATAACAAGTAATGGGAGTAGATTTAACATCTAAAGTGTGGATAAAGGATCAGTCTATAATCTTGCATGCGTGAGCTCCGCGTGTAAATATATTATTAAAAAAGGGGACAGAGACTGTTTTTATCAATTATCTTATGAATTAATGTTTTTTGAAATTATATGTTATTGTATTTTATTAAGTAGAATTATGTTACTGGTAGCCAGCCATTTTTATGATTCATTGTCAATAAGTGCCTGTGTATCAGAGGAGGTGAGAGCTGCATTTATATGCAGCAATAATCTTTGTATAGAGAAGAGTGGTCACTACTATTACTTCTCAACCCCACAGATTCATTGTTACTGGGCAGCAGATCCCTGATTACAAAGGACAATCTGCCACACACAATGATTGCTTCTGCATCAATCACTCAAAAATGAGCATTTGCTTGTTCATGGAGTGATCGGCAGCACCTTTACATAAACCAATTGTTAGGAACAAGCATTTCTATTAACATTCATTGCCAATAATCAGCCCTCTATAAACAAAATCCCATAATACAGGCTGTAGCAGATCTAAGAAGTGATTCAGATTTCCAAGGAGACACTTGTTTGACCCATTTTTTGGTCACACAATATTAATGTGTTATCTGGTAGGAAATAGATAAATATGAAGTGAGGTGAGTGGCGATATTTAGGGATAGCTATATTATTCAAGGATAGCTGAATACAGCAGGACAGGGGAGCTGGACAATCAGCTTGTTATCCGCTATCCTGTGGCCAGAACCGTCTTTCAAACTGGCCATACATGATGAATGGCATTGGTTGAAGGATAAGAAACCTTTAAGAGATTGTTCTTTCAAAGAAAGATTGTTATTAAATGTCATCAATCAGTTTGGATAAAATATTCTATTTTGATCAACTTTACAACACACAATAAACTCCAATACAAAGTGACTGCAAAGCTCTGATTACTCTAGTGTCATGGCTTCTGTTTATAATGGAGCCATGACAGTCATGCTGGATCAGTTTTCTGAAGGACACTGGAAAAATCCTATTGACTTTAATAAGGTCCATCGAGGATCTTATATTTTTGACAGATAGCGTTAAAGATTGTCATTCTTGCTGTAAAAAAATAACTGAAAGACCCAACAATAACTCTATAAACCAAGTCTAAAAATATTTGCAACCTTTAGTCAAACCATTATTTATAAAAATGAAAGCAACACACTGGATATTCAATATATATATATATATATATATTAGCCTCATCTAAAATCCTAAGTTATGTAATGTCCTGCAAGGCTGCAACATTTTAAAAAGGGCCAGCTCTATCAACTTACTTGTCCTCTTCCTAAATTATACTGTGCACATATTACTTTGGACATAGGATAAGCACTAAATCATAAGGGTTGCAGAGGTTTTTTTATTTTATGTTTTTTTTTTTTAAGACAACAATCCTGGTACACTGGAGAAGCGGCACTATATTCAGTGTAGAAGGCATAGTCAATTCAGTGACATAGTGTGCTCAGTTCAGTACTTCACCCACAATCACTCAACATTGGAGAAAAAGACCTTGCTAGTAAACAGACTGCAGACATATTCTAATTGGTTCCACCATTACCTTCAGTTACTTGTCAAAATTGCTTTTTACCAGGTAATTATTATGAATATATTGTAGATATTGTGTACAGGTACTACATTGGGACATAGATCTATATTTCCAGTCTCTTCAACTCCTATTGTTACTAGCATAGTACTTGCTTTTACTGTACCTGAAGAAGGCAAATGCATTCTCCAAAACATGTCTTTTAGCTTGCAATAAAAGTTCATTGTTTATCATATGCAAGAATTTTTTTGTGCACCATCAAGCTGTACAATCATCTACATTTGGCCAACTAAAATTGTGACTGTTAGCAGTTATATATTAGTTCAATACTTAAATTTATGTTGTCTGCTGTTAATTGCTTTTTTCATACATTTTAGCTACTTTGTTACAACCAAGTACTCAATAGGGAGAAAGGTGACTTTTTGCTTTTTGTTATGTTGCTCACACCACAAAAGTCGACTTACACAAGTGGGTGGGGCTTATAGAAAGGGGAGTAGACCACAACAGCCTACCATATTTATCAAAAGAACTAGAATACATTATAATTAAAATCTATATGATGGTCCATTGCTATAATTGATATCAGTTTTGGGCACACAGACAGCTAAAAAAAATATGCCAAATGTATTAATAGGCCTGTGCCTTTAGGTAGACATGCCACAAGACACTGGTATCCAAAATCCTTATCAGTTATATATAGATAAACATAAATGTTAAATATAAATCTAACTGTATATTAGGGGGTTTTGTGCAGCAAAATATAAAATCAAATATACCAGGAGAAACCAGTCTTCATAGATAAGATCCAATCATGCAGCACAAACAATCCCAATATAATTTTAACAAAACCATGAACCATCTACCAATTTACATGATGTCACTGTCCTAGGAAGAGTCTGCAGTGCTCAATGGAGCACAGCAGCCTCTTCAAACAGCTGATCAGCAGAACACCCAAGAGTCATACCCCCAGATCCATTATGGATGACCTTTCTTGAGGACAGGTCTTCAGTATTTTATCCCTGGAAAACCTCTTTAAACCTGGTGCACATAGGTTGAGCTACATGTGAACTCAGAGTTGTCATCTTCCAAAAGTCTGAGTGCTTACCAAGCCATAAAAGGCATTTGTCAGCAGATTTGTACCTATGAAACTGGTTGACCTGTTACATGTGCGCTTGGCAGCTGGAAGCATCTGTGTTAGTCCGATGTTCATATGTGCCCGCATTGCTGAGAAAAATTATGTTTTTAATATATACAAATGAACTTCAACGAGCATGGAGAGGTTACTGTTACATCTAGAGGCTCTGCTCTCTCTGCAACTGCAGTGCCCTCTCCACTTGGATTGATAGGGTCAGGCACGATAATATTTTCACTGCCTAGGCATGTCAATCAAAATGGAGAGGGCAGGAAAGTTGCAGAGAGAGCAGAGTCTGTTGTTGCAATGGCAACAACCCCGTTGCTCCTTGAAGGTCATCTGCATATATTAAACCATCATTTTTCTCAGCAATGCAGGCACATATGAACATGGAGCCAACACAGATGCCTTCAGCTGCCAAGTGCAGATGTAACACGTCAGCCAGTTCCATAGGTACAAACCTGCTGACAGAATCTCTTTAAAACTAGTATGTTGGATGCAAAGTAACTATCCCCTTATACTTTTTTTTATATGTAAAGCATGAAACATATCAGTATGTTTTACTACTGTTGATTATATTCTAAAAATTAAATAAGATGTCTTATTTCAATTGGCATTAAACAAAAATAAAAAAAATAGGTGAAGCAATTTTGAAGCTTAATTAAGAAGAATGACTCCCTAGTAGAGTTGAGCGAACACCTGGATGTTCGGGTTCGAGAAGTTCGGCCGAACATCCCGGAAATGTTCGGGTTCGGGATCCGAACCCGATCCGAACTTCGTCCCGAACCCGAACCCCATTGAAGTCAATGGGGACCCGAACTTTTCGGCACTAAAAAGGCTGTAAAACAGCCCAGGAAAGAGCTAGAGGGCTGCAAAAGGCAGCAACATGTAGGTAAATCCCCTGCAAACAAATGTGGATAGGGAAATGAATTAAATTAAAAATTAAATAAATAAAAATTAACCAAAATCAATTGGAGAGAGGTTCCATAGCAGAGAATCTGGCTTCCCGTCACCCACCACTGGAACAGTCCATTCTCAGATATTTAGGCCCCGGCACCCAGGCAGAGGAGAGAGGTCCCGTAACAGAGAATCTGTCTTCATGTCAGCAGAGAATTAGTCTGCATGTCATAGCAGAGAATGAGGCTTCACGTCAGCCACCACTGCAACAGTCCATTGGCATATATTTAGGCCCAGCACCCAGGCAGAGGAGGGAGGTCCCGTAACAGAGAATCTGTCTTCATGTCAGCAGAGAATTAGTCTGCATGTCATAGCAGAGAATGAGGCTTCACGTCAGCCACCACTGCAACAGTCCATTGGCATATATTTAGGCCCAGCACACACACAGGCAGAGGAGAGAGGTCCCGTAACAGAGAATCTGGCTTCATGTCAGCAGAGAATCAGTCTGCATGTCATAGCAGAGAATGAGGCTTCACGTCAGCCACCACTGCAACAGTCCATTGGCATATATTTAGGCCCAGCACACACACAGGCAGAGGAGAGAGGTCCCGTAACAGAGGATCTGGCTTCATGTCAGCAGAGAATCAGTCTGCATGTCATAGCAGAGAATCAGGCTTCACGTCAGCCACCACTGCAACAGTCCATTGTCATAAATTTAGGCCCAGCACCCAGGCAGAGGAGAGAGGTCCCGTAACAGACAATCTGGCTTCATGTCAGCAGAGAATTAGTCTGCATGTCATAGCAGAGAATGAGGCTTCACGTCAGCCACCACTGCAACAGTCCATTGGCATATATTTAGGCCTAGCACACAGGCAGAGGAGAGAGGTCCCGTAACAGACAATCTGGCTTCATGTCAGCAGAGAATCAGTCTGCATGTCATAGCAGAGAATGAGGCTTCACGTCACCCACCACTGCAACAGTCCATTGGCATATATTTAGGCCTAGCACACAGGCAGAGCAGAGAGGTCCCGTAACAGACAATCTGGCTTCATGACAGCAGAGAATCAGTCTGCATGTCATAGCAGAGAATGAGGCTTCACTTCACCCACCACTGCAACAGTCCATTGGCATATATTTAGGCCTAGCACACAGGCAGAGCAGAGAGGTCCCGTAACAGACAATCTGGCTTCATGACAGCAGAGAATCAGTCTGCATGTCATAGCAGAGAATGAGGCTTCACGTCACCCACCACTGCAACAGTCCATTGGCATATATTTAGGCCTAGCACACAGGCAGAGCAGAGAGGTCCCGTAACAGACGATCTGGCTTCATGTCAGCAGAGAATCAGTCTGCATGTCATAGCAGAGAATGAGGCTTCACGTCAGCCACCACTGCAACAGTCCATTGGCATATATTTAGGCCCAGCACCCAGGCAGAGGAGGGAGGTCCCGTAACAGAGAATCTGTCTTCATGTCAGCAGAGAATTAGTCTGCATGTCATAGCAGAGAATGAGGCTTCACGTCAGCCACCACTGCAACAGTCCATTGGCATATATTTAGGCCCAGCACACACACAGGCAGAGGAGAGAGGTCCCGTAACAGAGAATCTGTCTTCATGTCAGCAGAGAATTAGTCTGCATGTCATAGCAGAGAATCAGGCTTCACGTCACCCACCACTGCAACAGTCCATTGGCATATATTTAGGCCCAGCACCCAGGCAGAGGAGGGAGGTCCCGTAACAGAGAATCTGTCTTCATGTCAGCAGAGAATTAGTCTGCATGTCATAGCAGAGAATGAGGCTTCACGTCAGCCACCACTGCAACAGTCCATTGGCATATATTTAGGCCCAGCACACACACAGGCAGAGGAGAGAGGTCCCGTAACAGAGAATCTGTCTTCATGTCAGCAGAGAATAAGTCAGCATGTCATAGCAGAGAATGAGGCTTCACGTCAGCCACCACTGCAACAGTCCATTGGCATATATTTAGGCCCAGCACACACACAGGCAGAGGAGAGAGGTCCCGTAACAGACAATCTGGCTTCATGTCAGCAGAGAATTAGTCTGCATGTCATAGCAGAGAATGAGGCTTCACGTCACCCACCACTGCAACAGTCCATTGGCATATATTTAGGCCCAACACCCAGGCAGAGGAGGGAGGTCCCGTAACAGAGAATCTGTCTTCATGTCAGCAGAGAATTAGTCTGCATGTCATAGCAGAGAATGAGGCTTCACGTCACCCACCACTGCAACAGTCCATTGGCATATATTTAGGCCTAGCACACAGGCAGAGCAGAGAGGTCCCGTAACAGACAATCTGGCTTCATGACAGCAGAGAATCAGTCTGCATGTCATAGCAGAGAATGAGGCTTCACGTCACCCACCACTGCAACAGTCCATTGGCATATATTTAGGCCTAGCACACAGGCAGAGCAGAGAGGTCCCGTAACAGACGATCTGGCTTCATGTCAGCAGAGAATCAGTCTGCATGTCATAGCAGAGAATGAGGCTTCACGTCAGCCACCACTGCAACAGTCCATTGGCATATATTTAGGCCCAGCACCCAGGCAGAGGAGGGAGGTCCCGTAACAGAGAATCTGTCTTCATGTCAGCAGAGAATTAGTCTGCATGTCATAGCAGAGAATGAGGCTTCACGTCAGCCACCACTGCAACAGTCCATTGGCATATATTTAGGCCCAGCACACACACAGGCAGAGGAGAGAGGTCCCGTAACAGAGAATCTGTCTTCATGTCAGCAGAGAATTAGTCTGCATGTCATAGCAGAGAATCAGGCTTCACGTCACCCACCACTGCAACAGTCCATTGGCATATATTTAGGCCCAGCACCCAGGCAGAGGAGGGAGGTCCCGTAACAGAGAATCTGTCTTCATGTCAGCAGAGAATTAGTCTGCATGTCATAGCAGAGAATGAGGCTTCACGTCAGCCACCACTGCAACAGTCCATTGGCATATATTTAGGCCCAGCACACACACAGGCAGAGGAGAGAGGTCCCGTAACAGAGAATCTGTCTTCATGTCAGCAGAGAATTAGTCTGCATGTCATAGCAGAGAATGAGGCTTCACGTCAGCCACCACTGCAACAGTCCATTGGCATATATTTAGGCCCAGCACACACACAGGCAGAGGAGAGAGGTCCCGTAACAGACAATCTGGCTTCATGTCAGCAGAGAATTAGTCTGCATGTCATAGCAGAGAATGAGGCTTCACGTCACCCACCACTGCAACAGTCCATTGGCATATATTTAGGCCCAGCACCCAGGCAGAGGAGGGAGGTCCCGTAACAGAGAATCTGTCTTCATGTCAGCAGAGAATTAGTCTGCATGTCATAGCAGAGAATGAGGCTTCACGTCAGCCACCACTGCAACAGTCCATTGGCATATATTTAGGCCCAGCACACACACAGGCAGAGGAGAGAGGTCCCGTAACAGAGGATCTGGCTTCATGTCAGCAGAGAATCAGTCTGCATGTCATAGCAGAGAATCAGGCTTCACGTCAGCCACCACTGCAACAGTCCATTGGCATATATTTAGGCCTAGCACACAGGCAGAGGAGAGAGGTCCCGTAACAGACAATCTGGCTTCATGTCAGCAGAGAATCAGTCTGCATGTCATAGCAGAGAATGAGGCTTCACGTCAGCCACCACTGCAACAGTCCATTGTCATAAATTTAGGCCCAGCACCCAGGCAGAGGAGAGAGGTCCCGTAACAGACAATCTGGCTTCATGTCAGCAGAGAATTAGTCTGCATGTCATAGCAGAGAATCAGGCTTCATGTCAGCCACCACTGCAACAGTCCATTGGCATATATTTAGGCCTAGCACACAGGCAGAGGAGAGGTTCATTCAACTTTGGGTAGCATCGCAATATAATGGTAAAATGAAAATAAAAATAGGATTGAATGAGGAAGTGCCCTGGAGTCCAATAATATATGGTTATGGGGAGGTAGTTAATGTCTAATCTGGACAAGGGACGGACAGGTCCTGTGGGATCCATGCCTGGTTCATTTTTATGAACGTCAGCTTGTCCACATTGGCTGTAGACAGGCGGCTGCGTTTGTCTGTAATGACGCCCCCTGCCGTGCTGAATACACGTTCAGACAAAACGCTGGCTGCCGGGCAGGCCAGCACCTCCAAGGCATAAAAGGCTAGCTCTGGCCACGTGGACAATTTAGAGACCCAGAAGTTGAATGGGGCCGAACCATCAGTCAGTACGTGGAGGGGTGTGCACACGTACTGTTCCACCATGTTAGTGAAATGTTGCCTCCTGCTAACACGTTGCGTATCAGGTGGTGGTGCAGTTAGCTGTGGCGTGTTGACAAAAGTTTTCCACATCTCTGCCATGCTAACCCTGCCCTCAGAGGAGCTGGCCGTGACACAGCTGCCTTGGCGACCTCTTGCTCCTCCTCTGCCTTGGCCTTGGGCTTCCACTTGTTCCCCTGTGACATTTGGGAATGCTCTCAGTAGCGCGTCTACCAACGTGCGCTTGTACTCGCGCATCTTCCTATCACGCTCCAGTGCAGGAAGTAAGGTGGGCACATTGTCTTTGTAGCGTGGATCCAGCAGGGTGGCAACCCAGTAGTCCGCACAGGTTAAAATGTGGGCAACTCTGCTGTCGTTGCGCAGGCACTGCAGCATGTAGTCGCTCATGTGTGCCAGGCTGCCCAGGGATAAGGACAAGCTGTCCTCTGTGGGAGGCGTATCGTCATCGTCCTGCCTTTCCCCCCAGCCACGCACCAGTGATGGACCCGAGCTGCGTTGGGTGCCACCCCGCTGTGACCATGCTTCATCCTCATCCTCCTCCACCTCCTCCTCATCCTCGTCCTCCTCGTCCTCCAGTAGTGGGCCCTGGCTGGCCACATTTGTACCTGGCCTCTGCTGTTGCCAAAAACCTCCCTCTGAGTCACTTCGAAGAGACTGGCCTGAAAGTGCTAAAAATGACCCCTCTTCCTCCTCCTCCTCCTCCTCCTCCTGGGCCACCTCCTCTTCCATCATCGCCCTAAGTGTTTTCTCAAGGAGACATAGAAGTGGTATTGTAACGCTGATAACGGTGTCATCGCCACTGGCCATGTTGGTGGAGTACTCGAAACAGCGCAACAGGGCACACAGGTCTCGCATGGAGGCCCAGTCATTGGTGGTGAAGTGGTGCTGTTCTGTAGTGCGACTGACCCGTGCGTGCTGCAGCTGAAACTCCACTATGGCCTGCTGCTGCTCGCACAGTCTGTCCAGCATGTGCAAGGTGGAGTTCCACCTGGTGGGCACGTCGCATATGAGGCGGTGAGCGGGAAGGCCGAAGTTACGCTGTAGCGCAGACAGGCGAGCAGCAGCAGGATGTGAACGCCGGAAGCGCGAACAGACGGCCCGCACTTTATGCAGCAGCTCTGACATGTCGGGGTAGTTGTGAATGAACTTCTGCACCACCAAATTCAGCACATGCGCCAAGCAAGGGATGTGCGTCAAATTGGCTAGTCCCAGAGCTGCAACGAGATTTCGCCCATTATCACACACCACCAGGCCGGGCTTGAGGCTCACCGGCAGCAACCACTCGTCGGTCTGTTGTTCTATACCCCGCCACAACTCCTGTGCGGTGTGGGGCCTGTCCCCCAAACATATGAGTTTCAGAATGGCCTGCTGACGTTTACCCCGGGCTGTGCTGAAGTTGGTGGTGAAGGTGTGTGGCTGACTGGATGAGCAGGTGGAAGAAGAGGAGGAGGAAGCCGAGAAGGAGGAGGTGGCAACAGGAGGCAAAGAATGTTGCCCTGCGATCCTTGGCGGCGGAAGGACGTGCGCCAAACAGCTCTCCGCCTGGGGCCCAGCTGCCACTACATTTACCCAGTGTGCAGTTAGGGAGATATAGCGTCCCTGGCCGTGCTTACTGGTCCACGTATCTGTGGTTAGGTGGACCTTGCCACAGATGGCGTTGCGCAGTGCACACTTGATTTTATCGGATACTTGGTTGTGCAGGGAAGGCACGGCTCTCTTGGAGAAGTAGTGCCGGCTGGGAACAACATACTGTGGGACAGCAAGCGACATGAGCTGTTTGAAGCTGTCTGTGTCCACCAGCCTAAATGACAGCATTTCATAGGCCAGTAGTTTAGAAATGCTGGCATTCAGGGCCAGGGATCGAGGGTGGCTAGGTGGGAATTTACGCTTTCTATCAAATGTTTGTGAGATGGAGAGCTGAACGCTGGCGTGTGACATGGTTGAGACGCTTGGTGACGGAGGTGGTGGTGGTGGTGTTGGTGGTACATCCCCTGTTTGCTGGGCGGCAGGTGCCAACGTTCCTCCAGAGGCGGAGGAAGAGGCCGAGGCGGCAGCAGCAGAATAGGCCGAGGCGGCAGCAGCAGAAGAGGTAGCAGGGGGAGCCTGAGTGACTTCCTTGGTTTTAAGGTGTTTACTCCACTGCAGTTCATGCTTTGCATGCAGGTGCCTGGTCATGCAGGTTGTGCTCAGGTTCAGAACGTTAATGCCTCGCTTCAGGCTCTGATGGCACAGCGTGCAAACCACTCGGGTCTTGTCGTCAGCACATTGTTTGAAGAAGTGCCATGCCAGGGAACTCCTTGAAGCTGCCTTTGGGGTGCTCGGTCCCAGATGGCGGCGGTCAGTAGCAGGCGGAGTCTCTTGGCGGCGGGTGTTCTGCTTTTGCCCACTGCTCCCTCTTTTGCTACGCTGTTGGCTCGGTCTCACCACTGCCTCTTCCTCCGAACTGTGAAAGTCAGTGGCACGACCTTCATTCCATGTGGGGTCTAGGACCTCATCGTCCCCTGCATCGTCTTCCACCCAGTCTTGATCCCTGACCTCCTGTTCAGTCTGCACACTGCAGAAAGACGCAGCAGTTGGCACCTGTGTTTCGTCATCATCAGAGACATGCTGAGGTGGTATTCCCATGTCCTCATCATCAGGAAACATAAGTGGTTGTGCGTCAGTGCATTCTATGTCTTTCACCGCTGGGGAAGGGCTAGGTGGATGCCCTTGGGAAACCCTGCCAGCGGAGTCTTCAAACAGCATAAGAGACTGCTGCATAACTTGAGGCTGAGACAGTTTCCCTGGTATGCATGGGGGTGATGTGACAGACTGATGGGGTTGGTTTTCAGGCGCCATCTGTGCGCTTTCTGCAGAAGACTGGGTGGGAGATAATGTGAACGTGCTGGATCCACTGTCGGCCACCCAATTGACTAATGCCTGTATCTGCTCAGGCCTTACCATCCTTAGAACGGCATTGGGCCCCACCATATATCGCTGTAAATTCTGGCGGCTACTGGGACCTGAGGTAGTTGGTACACTAGGACGTGTGGATGTGGCAGAACGGCCACGTCCTCTCCCAGCACCAGAGGGTCCACTAACACCACCACGACCATGTCCACGTCCGCGTCCCTTACTAGATGTTTTTCTCATTGTTATGGTTCACCACAACAACAAATATATTATTTGGCCCAATGTATTGTATTCAAATTCAGCGGGATATAAATTTGAGGCCTAGTATTTAGGCGCTGGGTGACCGGTATGGATTTAGTGACAGAATTAGACTTGGAAATGCACAGAAGCGTGTGTGTGAAGTTATTCTGAATGACCCTATGTGCACCTTCAATATGATCTACCCTTTTAGGGATAGATTTCAAATAGCTCTGATATAGCAGAAACGACTAAATTATGAAATTGCTAAATTGGGAATTGTATTTCAACCCAGAACAAGAAATGTGCTTGAACGGACACTAAATAACTCGCCCAGCTACAGCACTAGGGACAGATTTAGCTGGATATAAATTTGAGGCCTAGTATTTAGGCGCTGGGTGACCGGTATGGATTTAGTGACAGAATTAGACTTGGAAATGCACAGAAGCGTGTGTGTGAAGTTATTCTGAATGACCCTATGTGCACCTTGAATATTATATACCCTTTTAGGGATAGATTTCAAATAGCTCTGATATAGCAGAAACCACTAAATTATGAAATTGCTAAATTGGGAATTGTATTTCAACCCAGAACAAGAAATGTGCTTGAACGGACACTAAATAACTCGCCCAGCTACAGCACTAAGGACAGATTTAGCGGGATATAAATTTGAGACCTAGTATTTAGGCGCTGGGTGACAGGTATGGGTTTAGTGCCAGAATTAGACTTGGAAATACACAGTAGCGGGTGTGTGTGAAGTTATTCTGAATGACCCAATGTGCACCTTGAATATTATATACCCTTTTAGGGATAGATTTCAAATAGCTCTGATATAGCAGAAACCACTAAATTATGAAATTGCTAAATTGGGAATTGTATTTCAACCCAGAACAAGAAATGTGCTTGAACGGACACTAAATAACTCGCCCAGCTACAGCACTAAGGACAGATTTAGCGGGATATAAATTTGAGGCCTAGTATTTAGGCGCTGGGTGACAGGTATGGGTTTAGTGCCAGAATTAGACTTGGAAATACACAGTAGCGGGTGTGTGTGAAGTTATTCTGAATGACCCAATGTGCACCTTGAATATTATATACCCTTTTAGGGATAGATTTCAAATAGCTCTGATATAGCAGAAACCACTAAATTATGAAATTGCTAAATTGGGAATTGTATTTCAACCCAGAACAAGAAATGTGCTTGAACGGACACTAAATAACTCGCCCAGCTACAGCACTAAGGACAGATTTAGCGGGATATAAATTTGAGGCCTAGTATTTAGGCGCTGGGTGACAGGTATGGGTTTAGTGCCAGAATTAGACTTGGAAATACACAGTAGCGGGTGTGTGTGAAGTTATTCTGAATGACCCAATGTGCACCTTGAATATTATATACCCTTTTAGGGATAGATTTCAAATAGCTCTGATATAGCAGAAACCACTAAATTATGAAATTGCTAAATTGGGAATTGTATTTCAACCCAGAACAAGAAATGTGCTTGAACGGACACTAAATAACTCGCCCAGCTACAGCACTAGGGACAGATTTAGCTGGATATAAATTTGAGGCCTAGTATTTAGGCGCTGGGTGACCGGTATGGATTTAGTGACAGAATTAGACTTGGAAATGCACAGAAGCGTGTGTGTGAAGTTATTCTGAATGACCCTATGTGCACCTTGAATATTATATACCCTTTTAGGGATAGATTTCAAATAGCTCTGATATAGCAGAAACCACTAAATTATGAAATTGCTAAATTGGGAATTGTATTTCAACCCAGAACAAGAAATGTGCTTGAACGGACACTAAATAACTCGCCCAGCTACAGCACTAAGGACAGATTTAGCGGGATATAAATTTGAGGCCTAGTATTTAGGCGCTGGGTGACAGGTATGGGTTTAGTGCCAGAATTAGACTTGGAAATACACAGTAGCGGGTGTGTGTGAAGTTATTCTGAATGACCCAATGTGCACCTTGAATATTATATACCCTTTTAGGGATAGATTTCAAATAGCTCTGATATAGCAGAAACCACTAAATTATGAAATTGCTAAATTGGGAATTGTATTTCAACCCAGAACAAGAAATGTGCTTGAACGGACACTAAATAACTCGCCCAGCTACAGCACTAAGGACAGATTTAGCGGGATATAAATTTGAGACCTAGTATTTAGGCGCTGGGTGACAGGTATGGGTTTAGTGCCAGAATTAGACTTGGAAATACACAGTAGCGGGTGTGTGTGAAGTTATTCTGAATGACCCAATGTGCACCTTGAATATTATATACCCTTTTAGGGATAGATTTCAAATAGCTCTGATATAGCAGAAACCACTAAATTATGAAATTGCTAAATTGGGAATTGTATTTCAACCCAGAACAAGAAATGTGCTTGAACGGACACTAAATAACTCGCCCAGCTACAGCACTAAGGACAGATTTAGCGGGATATAAATTTGAGGCCTAGTATTTAGGCGCTGGGTGACAGGTATGGGTTTAGTGCCAGAATTAGACTTGGAAATACACAGTAGCGGGTGTGTGTGAAGTTATTCTGAATGACCCAATGTGCACCTTGAATATTATATACCCTTTTAGGGATAGATTTCAAATAGCTCTGATATAGCAGAAACCACTAAATTATGAAATTGCTAAATTGGGAATTGTATTTCAACCCAGAACAAGAAATGTGCTTGAACGGACACTAAATAACTCGCCCAGCTACAGCACTAAGGACAGATTTAGCGGGATATAAATTTGAGGCCTAGTATTTAGGCGCTGGGTGACAGGTATGGGTTTAGTGCCAGAATTAGACTTGGAAATACACAGTAGCGGGTGTGTGTGAAGTTATTCTGAATGACCCAATGTGCACCTTGAATATTATATACCCTTTTAGGGATAGATTTCAAATAGCTCTGATATAGCAGAAACCACTAAATTATGAAATTGCTAAATTGGGAATTGTATTTCAACCCAGAACAAGAAATGTGCTTGAACGGACACTAAATAACTCGCCCAGCTACAGCACTAAGGACAGATTTAGCGGGATATAAATTTGAGGCCTAGTATTTAGGCGCTGGGTGACAGGTATGGGTTTAGTGCCAGAATTAGACTTGGAAATACACAGTAGCGGGTGTGTGTGAAGTTATTCTGAATGACCCAATGTGCACCTTGAATATTATATACCCTTTTAGGGATAGATTTCAAATAGCTCTGATATAGCAGAAACCACTAAATTATGAAATTGCTAAATTGGGAATTGTATTTCAACCCAGAACAAGAAATGTGCTTGAACGGACACTAAATAACTCGCCCAGCTACAGCACTAAGGACAGATTTAGCGGGATATAAATTTGAGGCCTAGTATTTAGGCGCTGGGTGACAGGTATGGGTTTAGTGCCAGAATTAGACTTGGAAATACACAGTAGCGGGTGTGTGTGAAGTTATTCTGAATGACCCAATGTGCACCTTGAATATTATATACCCTTTTAGGGATAGATTTCAAATAGCTCTGATATAGCAGAAACCACTAAATTATGAAATTGCTAAATTGGGAATTGTATTTCAACCCAGAACAAGAAATGTGCTTGAACGGACACTAAATAACTCGCCCAGCTACAGCACTAGGGACAGATTTAGCTGGATATAAATTTGAGGCCTAGTATTTAGGCGCTGGGTGACAGGTATGGGTTTAGTGCCAGAATTAGACTTGGAAATACACAGTAGCGGGTGTGTGTGAAGTTATTCTGAATGACCCAATGTGCACCTTGAATATTATATACCCTTTTAGGGATAGATTTCAAATAGCTCTGATATAGCAGAAACCACTAAATTATGAAATTGCTAAATTGGGAATTGTATTTCAACCCAGAACAAGAAATGTGCTTGAACGGACACTAAATAACTCGCCCAGCTACAGCACTAGGGACAGATTTAGCTGGATATAAATTTGAGGCCTAGTATTTAGGCGCTGCGTGACAGGTATGGGTTTAGTGACAGAATTAGACTTGGAAATACACAGTAGCGGGTGTGTGTGAAGTTATTCTGAATGACCCAATGTGCACCTTGAATATTATATACCCTTTTAGGGATAGATTTCAAATAGCTCTGATATAGCAGAAACCACTAAATTATGAAATTGCTAAATTGGGAATTGTATTTCAACCCAGAACAAGAAATGTGCTTGAACGGACACTAAATAACTCGCCCAGCTACAGCACTAGGGACAGATTTAGCTGGATATAAATTTGAGGCCTAGTATTTAGGCGCTGGGTGACCGGTATGGATTTAGTGACAGAATTAGACTGGGATATGGCCAAAAAATAAACAGACTATTGCTGGTTAAATGCACTTGGTGTGACAGCTTCACCCTGATGTAGGCTTTAGCCAAAAAACAACCACACCATTGAGGGTTAAATGCACTTGGTGACAGGCGCAGCTTGCCCCTGATTTAGTATATGGCCAAAAAATGAACAGACTATTGCTGGTTAAATGCACTTGGTGTGACAGCTTCACCCTGATGTAGGCTTTAGCCAAAAAACAACCACACCATTGAGGGTTAAATGCACTTGGTGACAGGCGCAGCTTGCCCCTGATTTTGTATATGGCCAAAAAATGAACAGACTATTGCTGGTTAAATGCACTTGGTGTGACAGCTTCACCCTGATGTAGGCTTTAGCCAAAAAACAACCACACCATTGAGGGTTAAATGCACTTGGTCGCAGCTTGTGCTGGCGCACCACAAGACACAAAATGGCCGCCGATCACCCCAGAAAAATGTGACTGACAAACGGTCTGTGCAGCCTAAAAACAGTGAGCAATTGAGGATCAGCAGCTCAATGATCCACAGCTGCAGATCGATCAGTTAATCAAGTCCTTTGGAGGAGTTAATCTGCCTAATCTCGCCCTACTGTCGCAGCCGCAACCTCTCCCTACGCTAATCAGAGCAGAGTGACGGGCGGCGCTATGTGACTCCAGCTTAAATAGAGGCTGGGTCACATGGTGCTCTGGCCAATCACAGCCATGCCAATAGTAGGCATGGCTGTGATGGCCTCTTGGGGCAAGTAGTATGACGCTTGTTGATTGGCTGCTTTGCAGCCTTTCAAAAAGCGCCAAGAAAGCGTCACAAAAGCGCGAAGAAAGCGACGAACACCGAACCCGAACCCGGACTTTTACGAAAATGTCCGGGTTCGGGTCCGTGTCACGGACACCCCAAAATTCGGTACGAACCCGAACTATACAGTTCGAGTTCGCTCATCCCTACTCCCTAGTCATCTTTTTAAATTAGCTTATAGTCTCCAACCTGCAAGGCTTCTCAATTTAAAGCACAATGCTCCTGTATGAGGGCACCTAGCATGAAAAAGACCTTTGTTGGTTTCAGATAAAAATGACTTAACACTAATACTATATTCACAGGGAGTCCTGCAGTCAGCAATGAAACAGATTAGAATAATGTACGCTGTGACATTTCTGAATCTTATGTGCAGTAGACTGGGGATAGTGTAGGTAGAAGTGGTAATGGACAAACACCCTGCTGGCAAGCCTGAAGCAACATTTTAATCAGAAAAGTATTCTTGAATTTTAACAATCTGCATTACTTCTGCTAGGCTGTATCCATACTTGATAAGTGTAACATGTTTACATTTTTATCTGTGTGTACAAGACTGACATATGACCACGGCAAAACTATACTATTTGTGTTGTTGAGAATAATGGTAATCATAATGGACACTTACTTAATGCATAAAGAGGATATTCTGCCAAGCAAAGTGATTGTTACCCAGCTGTAGCAGGGCTGAACTAGTCAATGCAGTAGAGCTAAACTTATGGTTTTATCTGCCACAGTTAAGGTTATATGTTTCCTTGTTTTTTTTTTTTATAGAACAATAGGCTAGATTGTATCCCAATATTAAAGGCAATTTTTTTATATTTGAAATTAGGTCACCATTTAGATTTTAAGGTTTAAGCCACTTGCATGCTATACAATATTTAACTGAAGGGGAAATATTCTTCCCTCACAGTGTACAAAATTGAGGGAATTAACGTCTTTTCCATTGTGAAAAATGGTTAAATGAGCATTATGATGAGGGCAGGGTTAAGAGCTGTAGGGACTGACTATTGTATCAGTTGTAATGACAGGAAGAAAATAAATCCTGTACAAGATAAGTGTTCAACATAGTTAAAACCTAAGGGCAATGACCTGGCACACTCTGCAGGAGAAACAGCGTACTAACTTCAAGTAAAGATTTTAGATATCATCAAGTGTCCATGTACTAACCCTACTCCAAGTGAAAATGTAATCCAAGACCCATATCTGCTCCAACACTACCCCATATTGTCCTGATAATCAATGCAATCTGTATGTCCCCAGTTTCTTACAGAGATTTGTAGTGAACAACCTTCCTATTGTGATAAATATTCAGTTTAGTATTATGATAAGGGGACATTCTCTACTTGCAAAGACTGACATTTATTGTATTGGATTCCTTATATAAAAAACACAGTGTTGTGCCCCATCAGATATATTTGAGAGCTATTCTCCCTTAGAATAACCCGGTAATATTGCACCACACAAAGAACAATAATGTAGCACATTGAGTCCCTACAGCTCCATAGTATAAAGTCACCAGGTCTCCATGTGCCTCTTTATTGTATCCTGCAGATAGAATTGGCGATGTAAATTATGCTTTTTTATGCAAAGTAAATCTAATATCCTGAAATCTGCTACAATAGATGGCACCGCAAAAGACCACATTTGAGGGGTTTTTTTTATGGAATCCCTGGCCTTATGCAATTCACAGCTAGATGAGATAAATTTCAATTCTATACCTGTCTAATACAAAGAAGAAATATGTTACTTTGATAAACAATACTTACCCTACAAAAAGTATTTATCACTAGAGTTGTGCAAATTAATTCTAAACAAATTAGAGTTCTTTCCAAAACTGAATTTTTGGTGATTCGATTTGGTAAAATTTTGGAGATGTAATGAGAGAAACATATGCATCCAGGAGACTTTAATATGTCATGAAAATTTTTCCTGACAATTGAAACAATGTCAATTCTGGTAGAATTGATTTGGATCCATAATAGATTGGTCAACTGTTAAGACCAAATCAAACCCAAATCAAATTTTTAGTGATTTACTCTCCTTTATTTATCACCTATTCAAAGGATTGGTGATAAATATATCATGTAGGGAGTCTTACAACTGAGAGCCCCTGTGAGCCTGAGTATGAGGGATCCCATGTCCCCACTTAGAAAAGGCTCCATCTATGGTGCTCAATTGATAAAGTGTAAAGCTATGATATATGTTAGATTTACCTTTGCACCTAGCTCATTGTATTGCAGCTTTAAAGCAGTAAGCCTTTCATCCAGATCTTTTGGGTTCTCGGTTTGTTGTTTTTGGACAATTTGACGGCCTGTTTTTATCACTGTCTCCACTTCAGATTTAACTTCACTTAAAATTTTGTACAGTTTCTGTGGAAAGATGGCAAGAATTATTTAGGAATTTTGAAATTGTTACAGTGCTACTTCCCAACAGTCATCATTCATAACTAAGAGTAAAAATGGTCCAACCATTCCTGCAGTGGCTGCCAAAAGCTATATTGAATAGATTTAATTTTTATATTTTTTTATATAGAAAGCGATTGGATAATAAACTTGCACATTCATTTATTTCACGGGACCATTGACAATACCTTAACATATTCATCAGACTCACATATTTTTTCTACCTTGTCCAAGGTAATGGAATCAACTTTTATGGAGACCATATAAAATATAGTACCATAGCTTAAAGCAGGGGTTTGCACCATGAATATGTATTGGGCTAGAAATACTTTCTGCTTTTTCATTCTTGATTTTGATTGGGGTGGACTGTGGAAAATGTACATTAATATTTTTATATCAAGTAGAATTAACCTAAACACTGAGACAGCATTATGTGACTCTTAAAGTTCAAGTCCTAAGATGTGCCAAGAGTTCTAGATGAATAAATTATAGTGATAAATTGCAGTTTTTATGACTAGTAGTTGTAAGGGACAGTGAATTAGCAGTGTCAAACTTCATGCTACATAGAAGCCAGCATGTAAAAACTCCCTATATAGGCATCTTGTATTAAATAATAAAGACCCTGCATGAATTTTTGACAATTAATATTATTTTTAATTAAAACTCAACAGTACTCTCTCCACATTTGGTCTGCAGAGAATAAGAGCTAAAGTGAAATGGCTTTTTAAACTCATCTTTATCCTAAGTGCTTAAAATAATTTACCCCTGGCTATGCTCACTGGACTCTTTAATGACCTCACAAACAAACAGATTAAATACACATTTGTTCTCTGCTGCTTCATTAAGCACAATAATTGAGAGATACGCTGGTTACAATTATAAAAAGGAATCCTAAAATAACATTCTAAACATGGGAAAATTTGTGACTATGGATAAAAATGAGGAAGAAGATTGTGAAATTGACCACAGTAAACCCTATATATTTTGCTATTGTAACACTACAGAATACAGATGGAGCAAACACTCACTTGACATTTAATGTGTTAAATACACAGTTGCAGCAAGCTTTAAATTGAAAATATAACAAAAGCCATTGAAAAGGTCAGTTAAAGTTGGCTGTAACTTTGTATTTAGTGTACTATGTCAAGTTGAAGTTTGCTAAATCAGCAGATTAATCTCATAAATTTGTAGCATTATAGTAATTGACCAGCTATCAACTAGTCAAACTGCATTGGTGTACTTTTGAGATACTTTCTGAACCTGGATTTATAAAATGGGAGGAACAAAATATTTTTATTATATACTTGCTTTATGATCCACTACTGAAATTGGCTTTAAAAACTGCATACAAAACTGTGCAGTAAGGAGTTTATTGTGATTACCGGGCTCTATCATTCAAGATAGTATTGGCAGGGACCCTTATCTGGGCATCTACCAATAGTAATAGGTCTTCTTCATTACAGCTCCTTGCAACTTCTGAGTTGTATGGCACTGTTTTCGAGCATCTATTACATTTTGTGGGACCCTGCAATGTCTCTATAAGCCTCTGATGTCATTGGATGCTGTATTATGGAGATAAAGAGGAGAATAAGGGTGCTCGAGGCTCTGTAGTGCTGCTTCATATTATAAAAATGTTGTAAAATGCTAATAAATATTGTTACAATTTGAACTTCCTGAAAGTAGAAAATAGAGCATAAAGCATAAAATGTAATTATAATTACATAGTTTTTTTTCTGGAAGGGACAGCATCTTTTTATACCCATCTAGTATATGAGTTCCTTAGGAAGCTACAGACTTATCTTTTTGTCTTTCAATATCAGAATATTGACTGCCACTAATATGGTGCAGATGTATTTATTCCTGTATGATGATAACTTTCATCCATATGTAATATAACTGTTATACTATATTATCTGCTCTATTATTCAGCAGCCAGGTATATTTATGCATATCTAACAGAGTGAATATCTGTTAATACGTTCAAGAAAAATGAATAAATCAAAAAATAAATTAAAGGCAAACTGTCAAGAGTGTTTGCATTGACACATAAATGTAGTTCACCTAATTAAAATAAGGCTTTTCGTTTGTTGATTCAAGGCTCCGTTCTTGAATTATGACCCTTTTTCCTAATGTGAAAATTAGGTGTTTGATGCAATAAGGTTGTCACCATTGTCCTTATTGCACCCAAGCTTCACTCCTTTCTGTGGCCACCCCATCACTCGCTGCTTTGACTGACAGGTTTAGGTACTGGAAAAGCAGTGAGGGTGAAGCTAGCCAGAAAACAGAGCAGAGCTGTGGTGCAACAAGAGCAACGGTGATGCTTTCATTAAACTAAATACTTAATTTGCATGTTAAAAATAAAAGGATCATAATTTGGGAACGGAGACTCAAACGAACAAAAAAAAGTGTTTTTATCAGGTGAACAGCTATGTGTCTGTGCAAATAGTTGGATAGGGAGGTCGCTGGTAGAGATGAGCTAAGTTATTAAAAATTCAATTTGGCTGCTTCACCAAATTTTACAGACAATTTGCTTTGTGACGGATAACTTTGTCATTATTTCTTTGTAAATAGCGGGTGAAATGACAGGGAACGGTGATTGCACTGCCCCCTATCATTGAACCTCTCAGATGCCACGTTCATCGCTGATCGCCGGCATCTGAGATTAATATTAAGGCCTTTCAGGAGTTAATCATTAAAAAAATAAAAATAAATTGTACTTACCTTATCCATTTGAGCTTGAAGAGGCAGCCGTGGCAATCTTTCTTGAAGATCCAGCTTGATGGCACAGGATCTTCAAGATAGCTGCGGCGGCCTCTTTGTGCTCAAATGGATGAGGTGAGTATGATTTTTATTTTATATTTTTACCGCCATTTCAGGGAAAATTGATTTGTTACAATGAAGCACAAGGAAATTCGGCTTTGCCTTTAAGTAAAAAAGGTATAAAGGATAAATGGCACTTACCATACAATGGTCCAACTGAGTTTGAGCATCATCCTGCTCAATACTCTTCATGTCCAAAATCGGTAATTCCAAGGTCACTTCATCTAGAATTCTTTTAGATTCTATAAGACGCTGCTCAAAGTTTGCTGGTTTCTGAAATAGTCTGAACTTCGTATAAACTTCCTGCAATTTTTTCTAAAAGTACAGAATATTGCATTAAAAAAAACCCATTAAACCTGCTATTCATTTATTAAATCAGTAATCACAACTACTAGTATATATATTAACTGGAAGTGAGACTGCATTATCTGATAGAGGAAATGTTTTTGACTGCCATTATGAAACCAATCATTTTGAATTCTGCTCAGGAAGCAGTCATACTGTATCAGTCTTGGATAGAATTTATTCGGAAACACACTGGACCTGTCTTAACTTTTTTAAGGGTTAAGCAAGGTGTGTTCGATGTGTCCACCATTTTGCCAGATACATGGTAAGGCTCCATTCACACATCCGCAGCGTGTTTTGCGGATCCGCAAAACACGGACAGTGGCAATGTGCGGTCCGCATTTTGCGGACCGCACATTGCCAGCACTAATAGAATATGCCTGTTCTTGTCTGCAATTGCGGACAAGAATAGGACATGTTCTATTTTTTTGCGTAAAACAGAAGGGCGGACCCGGAAGTGGGAGTCCGCAATTCCGTGTCCGGGCAGCACTTCGTGAAATAGAAATAAAATAGAAATGAATGGGTCCACAATTTCATTCCGCAAAATGCGGAAACAAAATTGCGGACGTGTGAATGGAGCCCTAAACTGATTGATTTTTTTTATAGAGTTGTATTACTGACATTATATTGACTGCACATGACAGCTGTAGTCACTGGTTTCAACATTGTACCTTTGAGGCCATTGATTGGCTGCAACAGTCATGTGATGTCAATATGATGCCAGCACTGTGCTCCTGTAAACAAAAACTGACAGGAAGGACTGAAATAGCAGCGCTGGAGTGCTGAGTTAACCAAAAGGGAAGTAATGCTTATTTTGTTATTTACACCAACCTCTGCTTGTGACACAATTGTTGCTAATCTCAGAAACCTCTCTAATTATGCTAAATGAGCATATTTTAAGCATGCTTTTTTGTCTCATGAACAGGTATTGCATTAAAGAGAGTATACTTTTAATTATATTTTCTATGACCCCCTAGTATATATTTCTGTCTAGTAGCATTTAATGAATTAATTTACTTCCCATCTCCTAATGACACAATCTTAATGCAGAATTCTATTCAAACGCTTGGTACATTTCCTTTTCAGTCCATTAACCAAATAATATAAACACCTCTGACATAGTTCTGCTGACATTTGTGCATAAAGCCCAGTTCTTTGTTTCCAGTATCATGTCTGAAAATATTTAAAAGGATAGGTCATCAGCATCTGAATCGGGGGGGGGGGGGGGGGGGGTGGGGGGAGATGTCCGACACCAGGGACAACACCCAGTTCTAGGAAAAGTGGTGGCCTTCTCAAACAACTGATTAGCGAATACTGGGTGTCGGACCCCCACCAATTAGATACTGGACCTATCTAGAGGATAGGTTAAAAATCTTGTAAAACCACTTTAAGCCAGTACCAAAACTTAAAAGGTTTTGTTTGTTCTTTGTATGTTTCTAACTAGGCAAATGTAAGGATTTTACAATTCACTTATTTTATCTCCAGTTGCTGCTTTCTCAGATTCTCAGATTTCACTGATGTCAGCCTCTCTCCCTGCTCTGATGATGTTTCGTGCACAAGCCTTAGAGAGCAGATATGTGTCTGTGCACAAGACGTCACTGTGCTGCCCACACCCCCCTGCACTGCTGTAAGGAGACAAATGCTGGGCATAGGAGCTGACAGAGGAGATCTGCAGAGCATTGCATAAGCACAGGTAGGGGGAAGATCCTGTGTGTATTAGCAGTGTCATTGTACAGCTGGGACCTGTAGTCCTACACATACAACAGGCTGCTGAGTATACCAGCAGTCAGACATTTCACTCAGGGCAGGATTTATATTCACTCGCTTCGTAGAGTAGTGGGAGGGTCAGAGATTGTTGTTATTGCAGGTGAAAAAAGGGCAAGTAGAGAACCAGGGAAATAACGAAATATATATATTTTTTGCCTAAAACTTGCTTATCTTAGTTATATATTGCTGCCCATCAGATTTACAGTGCTATATTTTTTTTCCATAACTTGGACTAACCCTTAAATAATATTAGTATAATAAAAAACAATAATTATAACCATGTTACCTGTGCTATATCAATCTGTAAAAGAACCTTCTTAGACATTTCTTTTCCCTGGTTTCTTTTCTTCATTTCGTCCAAGCTAATTTCATGGCTTAATAGGTCAGACTGTATTTTCTATTGGAATGAAAATAGTTTTAATAGTAAGTTTAATGCATGGTACAGAAAACATTGTGAAATATGTTTCAAGCTTCTTTTAGATACTTTTTGTGGTGTTTTGTACAATATGAGGGTTTATTCACAAGACCGTATTTTTCTGTCTACATCTGTTCCACAATTTTTTCAGATCGGATGTCGACCATCCATTTCAATGGAACTGCAAAATATACGAAGAGCACACCATGTGCTGTACGCATCCATATTTGCATTCCGTGGCCCCGCAATTTGCAGTCTGCATAAAACAGATACAGTCATGTGAATGGAACCTGAATCACTCATGTTTTTTACACCTTTTTTTTTTAAACAGCAATTTTCATGCATTTTGACAAAAAATATATTGAGAAAACACTGAGGACAAATGCCAAATGCAAATTTTTATCTCGAATATCAGAACTTCGAGAATTTGAGAATATTTCAAATATAGTGCTATATATTCGTTTTTCGAATATTCGTAATTTCTTTCCATCTGAAGTCATGATTCCTCCCTGCTTCTTTCTTGTGGACCAATGAGTCATTGGCCCACAAGCAACATAAGCAGGGGGGAATCATGACTTCAGATGGGAAAAAAAGCTGAATATTCTAAAAAAACTAATATATAGCTCTATTGCTATATATTCATTTTTTCGAATATTCGTCATTGAAGAATTTTCTATAGAAAATGAATATATAGCAATAGTGCTGTATATTTGATTTTTAGAATATTCATATTTTTTTTCCATCTGAAGTGAACAGTCATTGGCCCAAAAGTAACTTAAGCAAGGAGGAATGAAGACTTCAGATGGAAAAAAACATGACAAATATTCTAAAAAAAAACAAATGTATAGCACTATATTCAATATAGTCATTTTTTTAGAATATTCGTCATTTTTTTCCATCTTAAGTGAACACTGAACACTGTTCACTTCAGATGGTAAAAAATTTTGAATATTTTAAAAGCAAATATATAGCACTATATTCTATAGTGCTATATATTTGTGTTTGACCCACACCTGTATTGATCGCTTAATATACACATATTACGTAATCATTACCTTGCTGATTTTCAAAACAATAATAATAATGTAGAATATAGCGAATATTCGAATTCGCTAATATTTGACGAATATTCTACAAAATAATCGCAAAATATTGCAAATTTGAATATGACCCCTGATGCTCATCATTAGTGAGGGCAGGCAGAGTACTTACATATCTATAAAACAACTCCAAGGTCAGGGAAAGTAGCTATCGATCAATAAGCTGGCAGCAGTCAGAGCAGACAGCAGATGGTCAAATTTGGTAAACAGGAAGATTTGGTACACAGGTATGCAGAAAGAGATAAGCACGCCTTCACTAAGACTAGACAGAGTAGAATACTTTAAACTCAGGAATTATTTCCTAGAGGAAGGTGTTTTAAATACCCAAAGAGAAGCAGCCATTCTCTTGTAGAGATTGTAATACTGGCCTTTTAAGAGCCAGGAGACATGCGTGTCCTAAATGAATCAGGGAGAGGTCTATCCGCCTGGTGCTGGCTGCAGTCTCTGGTGTGGGATACTGAACTACAGCTACTACTGCATCCTACGGTGTAAGACACTGAACTACAAGATAGGAGAGTGATGCGGTGCTCGTGTCAGTCCTGAAAAACAGCGGTGGGCACAGACCGCTGCCATGATAATACTGTATAAAAAATATTCTAATCTGTAGAATAAATTATATATTTATTTCTGCAATGTTTGCAAATATTTAACTATATACAGCCTGAGGATGCATGAGGCCTATAAAGTGAATATTTTTAACTTAATTTAGTAGTGCCTCTTCTATTTATCCATAATCTATCTATCTATCTATCTATCTATCATTTACTTTACATGCATTGCTACTATTAGCATTGAGTTGTTTTACTAAGTCAGCATAACTTACTTTATACTGGTTAGTGAAGGCACTACCGCATTCTCACCACTTGATGGCGTAAGAAACCAACTAAATAAGTAGTATTGTCTTCTGAATGTTCTATTACAATCTATACTGTAGTGCTATAGTTCTATACATTTCTAAGGCATTTAATGGTGGAGCTATATATGGAGCTATATCATTTTAGAGAGTTCCTTAATTTATTATGTTCTGATCCGTTAATCCCATAAAAACATAGTCAAGACCGTTTCTCTTTTTTCACTCTCTACATTCTGACAGCTATATGACACTGTTTGTGTTTCAAGTTTTTTTCTTCCATATCAGTATTTTGGGGTAAAGAAGCATTAGCAGTCTTCATATTCCATCACATTTGTCTGGAAAAATTGAGCACTCTGCTATATTCTTCTTCCAGTTATAATGACAGATACTATGACAAAACCTAATGGACCACTTATAAATCTGTGGGGTCCATTGAACCATTGCTGTCCATTGTAAATCCATCATTCCAGTATTTTATGTTTTTCTATTTCTATGATGTAAAATACAAACTATTAACCTTTTAAGGACATTATTAACCTTTTTATGACTTTTTTGTTTTTTACTCCCTGTTCCACAGAAGCATAGCTGTGGCAGACCTTGAGCCTTCCGAAGACCCAGGGCTGCCATAGTAACCGAACAGCTTCCTCAAAAGCCCTCCCAGATGTTATGATCACAAATGACCATGGCCTCTGAATGGTTAAATATCCTTGATCAGTGTTATCACCCACCATGGACATTGCCTCCGGGTGTCTGCTGGGCAAAACAGCAGGCACCTGCCATCTTGAGCTATATATGTACGGCACATGTCAATACGGGGTTAAATGTCTGCAAGCTAATACTATAATAAATGGAAATAATGTTTACAATTAATTATCATGAGTTATTATATATTAATGATGCTCATAATGAAAATGTCCTTTTTATATTTTGCTGTTCTCCTTCCTTAGAATGTTAAAAATGCAGGAAAAAAATGTCTGCATGAAGGAGGCCTTTATGCTTGTTGGCTATATGTTAAATTTTTGTAAAAAGGAATAAAAATAAGATGGGATCAGCATAATAAGCAAACAACCGACCCCATGTGCATTAGGAGCGAGTAACTAAGAGCTGATTGCACATTTAGCTTATTGTCTCATTCTGCAGTTTGGTTATGGAGGCTGACTTTTTTCTTTCTACAGAACTTTTCATACTTTTTTTGTGCTCTATGCACACAACAGTTTGCATGGTGCTTTGTATACCACACTCTGTAATTTCACAAAGGATGCAAGGTCATCTCACACACATAGCTGACACATCGTCAAATCTTATTAAGTAACCAAGGGATGACTCACAGGCCATGCACAGTAATCAGCTTTACAGTGTGTGAACAATAGTCACTGTAGCAAAGCAAATTGTTTGCGAGTCTGAGTTAAATCGAATAGACACTTCATGGTGAGTATTTTTGGAACGGTGAATATTGAATTTTTCGGGTCTGTTCTTGATATGACCCTTGTCAATTGTGCATACAGGATAGAGGATGAGCTGATTTAGCTACCAAGTAAAACTGTGGGCATCTATTGTTACTACCGATAAAGTATCATCTGCCATCCAAAATATAAATGTCTTCCTTTCACACACTTTTTTGTTACATATTGGAAACATGTGCAGTAAGAGGTTAATAGAAATTTACCTGTGCTTCTTGTGGAACCTGTGCTGCATCAATTCTCTCTGAAATATAGCCTGTCAGTTGTTTGTCTGTGGTGCCAAGGGACTCTTGAATTAAGCGAATGGCTTTGTCAATCTCCTGGGCAGACTGAATACTTTGTTCAAGAACCTTTTGTCTCCTTACAGCCTGTGATGAAGAAAGGAATATGTTATTTTCTCATTCATCAAATTCATTTGCAGGGAAACACACATAATATAAGCAAACACCTTTTTATAAGATGAACTTCGGTGACTTTTGCCACTCATTCAGTCTGCCTCACAAAAAATTCTAATAGTAGTAGAAATGTTTAGTTAATTAGAGAATAAGTTATTTGAAGTGTGGACACTGACTAAAGGCTTTTTGCAGCCAGACTCTAAGGCACTGCTAAAATTGTTAAAAGGAAACCTCTTCTGAATGTTGTAATCTTCTGTTCTGAGGCCTATCCCACTTCTTCCTGATCTCATTATGTAGTTCAAGAGATTTCATGTACTGAGAATAGGGTCACGGTCACTCCGAGCCAAGCTCTGAGAGTAAGCTAGAGAATCGACTTACAGGTCCAAAAATACTAAGTGAAAACACTGAAGATGGCAGCTGTCATTAAAACAATACCTAAAAATATTCAAAGAGAACCTAGTGCATTTATTATAAATGTAGTTAACAGGTTAGCATTCAGTTTGTTGGATGTTGCAGTATTAAGATGCACAAATACATAATGCAATATAGAGCTGCAAAGTCAAATAGAATTTAGTTTTACAATTTCAAATGGGAGATGTGTAGATGCTCAAATTCAGCTGAAATATATAAAGTACAGTACATATGTGGCATATTCTCTTTGGCTCACCATGGCAAATACTGTATGTGTGTATAAGTATTGACATCAGGGTATTTTATGGTTGGTGGAATGTTATCATGAGAATTTCTCTTGAGGTTTTGGGCCAGACTTCAAGCTATCATACATCAGTTTAGAAGTAAGATAATTGCCTTCTTGTTGGTAAACTTTAGGCGTGTTATTAAAGAGAAAAGCAAACATGAAATTGATAAAGTGGAAGAAGAGGATCTAAGAACAGTGTCCAGTATATAAGGATCTGCAGTTATACATAGTAGCCTATTGGTATTGTAACTTAATACCACCTCAGAGTGTCTCCTGCCCTCCTCTCAACCATTCTGCATGGCGATAGTTGACTATAATTGTATGTCATACCTCCATTATCAAGTATGCAACTACAATCCTCCTGAACTCTTAGGACAACTGTCTGCACCAACGGAATAGGCTCCATCACTAATGACAGCATGATGTACTTCTCATTTATAAATCTCTATTAGCCAATATATGAGGAGAAATACACCAACTTGTAATAGTCTGAAAGACTATCACAATCTGTCAAAGAACTTACTGTGGGAGCATGTTTGACATGACTACATAGGGGAGAAGTTGGAAAAGCCTGGCTGGGTGGAATATGACTGTGACTGCTGGTGGCTGTTGTTGGTGGGTCCACTGAGGACAGGGGATAGTCTGGAAGAAGTGTTGCTGTCATTACAGCAACCTTGGAGGGTCTACTGTGACTACTAAAAGCTAGGCATGTAGATAAACTATCAGGGAAGTAGAGAAAGTAAATTAATGGTATAACTCTCTGATGTAGGAATATTTTGCTTCCAGGTCGAAGTGGAGGATGGGAATAAGGACAGCACATCCTCAGTGTGGCATTTCTTCTTCACCCCACAGGAAATTCTGACCACAGCCATTTTTCAACCAAATGTAATTAGTTTTTTTTTTATGTTGCCAATACTGGTATAATAATATGATCATTGATTATGAAACAAAAAGACTGAGGGGGTCATTTATCCACTGCTCTGGTGGTGGATCCACTGAAGTTATGTAGAAGTGCCGTCCTCTACATAACTTTCGTGCATCCGCCACCGTTCTAAATCTACACCAGCTTCCTTGCTGGCATAGATTTAGAACATTTTCTACGCCTAAAACAGATGTAGAAAATGATAAATAAGACAGGCCTGGCAGATCTCCCCCTTCCCCGCTCAACCTAGTTCTAAAAAAGTCACCGATTTTGGGGCAAATGAGAGCAATTGTTCATATTTTTACCCTATAAAATACAATTGAAAATGCAATATTTTGAAAATTTTGTCAGCCTTTATAGATCTCACTGATAATTTAAAGGGGTATTCCAGTTGTTAGAAGTTATCCTCTAGCTACAGGATAGAGGATAACTATTTGATTGCTGGGGGTCCTACTACTAAGACCCCCAAGATCACGAGAAAAGAATGTCCCCTGAAAAGAATGGAGCCACCGGTCGCACATGTGCATGGCCACTCTTTTAACTTCTTCGGGAGTTCTGGAGATGCGTAGCCGAGTACAGCACTTGGCTATCTCTAGAATTCCCATAGAAATGATTGGAGTGGCTAATGCCAAGCCCAATCAGCCACAGTTCATTTTAGGAGGCTGCAGGTGGTACGGGGAGCGATCGTGGGGGTCCCAGCAGTAGGACTCACACCAATCTAATAATTATCCCCTATCCTGTGAATAGGGGATAACTTCTAACAATGGAAATGTAAGTATAATTTTAAGTATAATTAGTAGCTATTTGTTAGTTTGTAACATTTACAGATTACCTCCTGTTGTATTTCTTCCCAACGTGCATTGAACTTCTCCAGTTTTTCATTGATCAGTTCATCCATCACACCTCCATCGGTCAGTGTCTGAGCAAGTTCCTTAATTTGATTCCGATTGTCTTCTGGATGTTTCATGATTTTTTCTATGGACTGGATATATATGTGTAGGTGAATAAAAATTAGAACAAAAGCAGATTGTGTAATCATATAATCACAAAATAAACTTTCCCGAAGTAATGTAAGGTTCTTCGTTCAAACATACTTTTAAAATTATTCTTTTAGCTAAGCTTTCAAGAATGCTCCCATCTAATCATGGAGAATAGAGCTGTTGTCACTTAGCAGCCACTCTACTGTATTCTACGTTCAAAATTTGTTTATGAAAGCTGTACAGAACATGATCGAATTATCAAGGACTAAATTTCAATACTGGGGCCAAGGTTTATACTGCTCTACTCGGTGACTGATTTTATACTATACCACTTCATTGTAGGTTCTTTCCTTGATGATTCAGTTCAAACTTCAAACTGTACTACTTGGTGACTAGATTTATGCTATACCCAGGGGCATAACTACCATAGTGGCAGGCCATGCGACTGCAATGGGGCCCAGGCAAAGAGGGGGCCCAGTTGAGATCATCCCCTCTTCTACTGGAGATGAAAACTTGGTCAGGACGCTACCCTCTAAAGGAACAACTTTTAGTAAATTAGGCAGTGGACAAAATGGCCCAAGGGTCATTGAAAGGGGTTTAGGCGGAAAACACTACTGTCCTGTGTGGGGGGCCTGGTTGGATCCCTGCTATGGAGCCCTTACTTCTCTATGTATGCCACTGGCTATACCACTGTTGATGACAAGGTAAAAAATGTACTTATTGTTGTGCATGTCATTTATAGGTAAGAAAATGGGTTTCTTTTATATGAACTTTAATCGATGTTGAATAGTGAATTAGAGGCAGTTTGTTTGTTTAACCATCAATCCCAAAAATATATTGTCAACCCTTTTTGTTCCCATGTAATTCATTTTTTAAGGACTTCAAAGTATTTCAAATTCACAAAACAGGAGGCATACTCCTACACACATTATATGGTGCTATGTATATTGTTGTAGTGGTATAAGACCATGGGTGACAAATGCAAATGCTAGTAATGTTTTTAAAGGGGTTGTCTCACTTCAGCATGTGGCATTTATTATGTAGAAAGTTAATTCAAAGCACTTACTGTATTTTTATTATCCATTTTGCCTCTTTTGCTGGCTAGATTCTTTTTTTCATCAGATTATTCACTGCTCGTTCCCATGGTTATGACCACCCTGCAATCCGTCAGCAGTGGCTATGCTTGCACACTATAGGAAAAAGCACTAGCCTATGTGAGCTCCCACTGTCCTGGCTACCACAGAGGTTAGTGTTTTTTTCCTATAGTGTGCAAGCACAATTGCCACTGATGGATATGATGAAAAAATGAATCTAGCCGGCAAAAGAGGCAAAATAGATATAACAATGCATTAGTAAGTGCTGAAGACAACCCCTTTATTACTGTATTTGGTATTTATTTAACATGCAAAAAATATTTTTGAGAATGAGAAGAAATCATTATTTGTCTTCAACATGAGATTTCAAGCAGAATCTCTTTTTCAGCTTTCAAAAATAATTGACTTGGTCATTGTTGTTATTTAATTATACATTGCAATGACTTTAATTAAGCAACATAATTGGCTTGAGATTGTAATCAATATGTTTTCTTTACAAACCTTTAAGGCATGTGAAATCTCTTCTGGTGACCCTTTAGGTTGCTCAGTGGTTTTCAGCTTTTCTTCAGTTTCATCAATCCATTTGTTTTCAGCATCCAGGTATGATAATAGTTCTAGCCAACATTTCCATACCTCCTGTAACACATAATCATTTCATTATTTGGTTTATTTTAATTTGACTTGACCTAAAAATAATCTTGTAATATTCATAGAACAGCCATTGTAGTATAGCATCAGTTACAATAAAATATATCAAATCACATAAATCTCTCTCAAATTACAGACCACCTCTTTTGGAAAAAACATTTTAATCTACAGTAGACCTGATTTTTCTGTGATAGCACTTTTACTATAGAGTAGATTCAGACAGTCTTCAGACCCTTTCACTTTTTTACATTTTGTGATGGCCTTATGCTAAAACAACAAAACAAATCCGTAAATAAATACATATAGTGGGGAAAATAGTATTTGATACACTAGCGATTTTGCAAGTTTTCCAGAAGAAAAGTATCTGAAAAGCTTGCAGCTAATTTTTTGCACATAACATAATTTAATTCAGGAGCCACAAACAAAATAGTTTGATGTTTGTATTTTGCTTTGAGTCATAAAGTACACAATAAAGCAGATCTCTATTATATTTCTTTATTCAGCTCCAAAATTACAGCACTGGTTTCTAAGCTACTGTAGATGCTATTATTGTAATTTGAAACTCTGAATGTCTAGAAAAAGAAACTTTTTTTATTATATATGTGGCATGTGGTGCACTTTTCTTTTTGTCTGAAAAAAATTAGCAATATCATGTTGATGACATTCCCATAAATCCTAGAAAAATTCTAATTACCTGTAGCGTTTCACACTTTCCATTTAACCTGCTGCATAGTCTTTCATAATTGCTGACTAAAACCTCCAGCTCTTTCTTCAAGGGCTCGTGGGCAGCAGATGGCACTGTTGCAATGACGTTCTTCACGGACTCTGTCAAGAGCTTCACTTTTTCTTGTTTCTGTATAGCGTCTTCTTTTGCCCTCTGCAAACAGCAAAAGTTATTTTTGGAAACAGAGCTAAAATTTGTTGTCATAGACAGAAAACAAAAGTCATTGAGTAGGAATCAGTGTTACGCCATACGTTGTAAAAAGACAAAAAATCATGGAGCTTTAGGACTACTTCCAGTACAATATAGAGCAATGTACTGATATAAAGTTTCTCTTAGACTAAGCCCTCATGCACACGGCCGTTGTTTTGGTCCGCATCCGAGCCGCAGTTTTCGCGGCTCATATGCGGACCCATTCACTTCAATGAGCCGCAAAAGATGCTGATAGCACTCCGTTCCGTGGCCCCGCAAAAGAAAATCTAAAATGTCCTATTCTTGTCTTTTTTGTGGACAAGACTAGGCATTTCTACAATGAGCCACCCTTTCCGCTCTGCAAATTGCGTAAGGCACACGGACGACTTCCGTTCTTTGCGGATCTACGGTTTGTGGACTGCAAAAAATGGAACGGTCATGTGCATGTAGCCTATAAGGATCAACCATAAAAAAATTCTAACTGCAAGTTGTTAACCTTCTTAACCACCTCAGCCCCCCTGCTTAAACACCCTTAATGACCAGACCACTTTTTACAATTCTGCACTACACTACTTTCACCGTTTATTTCTCAGTCATGCAACTTACCACCCAAATGAATTTTACCTCCTTTTCTTCTCACTAATAGAGCTTTCATTTGGTGGTATTTCATTGCTGCTGCCATTTTTACTTTTTTGTTATTATAATGACATTTTTCACGTTCTGTTGTAAATTTTTTTTATAAAAACGACATCTATATATAAATTTTTCTCTAAATTAATTGTTCTACATGTCTTTGATAAAAATAAAATGTTTGGTTAAAAAAATGGTTTGGGTAAAAGTTATAGCGTTTACAAACTATGGTACAAAAATGTGAATTTCCGCTTTTTGAAGCAGCTATGACTTTCTGAGCACCTGTCATGTTTCCTGAGGTTCTACAATGCCCAGACAGTAGAAAAAACCCACAAATGACCCCATTTTGGAAGGTAGACACCCTAAGGTATTTGCTGATGGGCATAGTGAGTTCATGGAAGTTTTTATTTTTTGTCACAAGTTAGCAGAAAATGATGATTATTTTTTTCCTTACAAAGTCTCATATTCCACTAACTTTTGACAAAAAATAAAAACTTCCATGAACTCACTATGCCCATCACGAAATACCTTGGGGTGTCTTTTTTCCAAAATGCTGGGTGAGAGAAATAACTCAGCAAAAGACAACTGTTCCCATTTTTTTATACAAAGATGGCATTTGACCGAGATATTTCTCTCACCCAGCATGGGTATATGTAAAATGACACCCCAAAACACATTGCCCAACTTCTCGTGAGTATGGCGATACCACATGTGTGACACTTTTTTGCAGCCTAGGTAGGCAAAGGGGCCCACATTCCATAAAGCAACTTTAGGATTTCACAGGGCATTTTTTACACATTTTGATTTCAAACTACTTCTCACGCATTAGGGCCCCTAAAATGCCAGGGCAGTATAACTACCCCACAAGTGATCCCATTTTGGAAAGAAGACACCCCAAGGTATTCCGTGACAGCCATGGCGAGTTCCTAGAATCTTTTATTTTTTGTCACAAGTTAGTGGAATATGAGACTTTTTAAGAAAAAAAAATCCACATTTTCCGCTAACTTGTGACAAAAATAAAAAAATTCTAGGAACTCATCATGCCCCTCACGGAATACCTTGGGGTGTCTTCTTTCCAAAATGGGATCACTTGTGGGGTAGTTATACTGCCCTGGCATTTTAGGGGCCCTAATGCGTGAGAAGTAGTTTGAAATCAAAATGTGTAAAAAATGCCCTATGAAATCCTAAAGGTGCTCTTTGGAATGTGGGCCCCTTTGCCCACCCAGGCTGCAAAAAAGTGTCACACATGTGGTATTAACGTACTCAGAAGAAGTAGGGCAATGTGTTTTGGGGTGTCTTTTTACATATACCCATGCTGGGTGAGAGAAATATCTCGGCAAAAGACAACTTTTCCCATTGTTTTATACAAAGTTGGCATTTGACCAAGATATTTATCTCACCCAGCATGGGTATATGTAAAATGACACCCCAAAACACATTGCCCAACTTCTCCTGAGTACGGCGATACCACATGTGTAACACTTTTTTGCAGCCTAGATGCGCAAAGGGGCCCAAATTCCTTTTAGGGGGGCATTTTTAGACATTTGGATCCCAGACTTCTTCTCACGCTTTAGGGCCCCTAAAATGCCAGGGCAGTAAAAATACCCCACATGTGACCCCACTTTGGAAAGAAGACACCCCAAGGAATTCAATGAGGGGCATGGCAATTTTATAGAAGATTTTTTTTTTTGGGCACAAGTTAGCGGAAATTGATTTGTTTACGTTTTTTTCTCACAAAGTCTTCCTTTCCGCTAACTTGGGACAAAAGGTTCAATCTTTCATGGACTCAATATGCCCCTCAGCGAATACCTTGGGGTGTCTTCTTTCCGAAATGGGGTCACATGTGGGGTATTTATACTGCCCTGGCATTTTAGGGGCCCTAAAGCGTGAGAAGAAGCCTGATATATAAATGTCTAAAAAAATGTACGCATTTGGATTCCGTGAGGGGTATGGTGAGTTCATGTAAGATTTTTATTTTTTGACACAAGTTAGTGGGAAAAAAAATAATAATCAATTTCCGCTAACTTGTACCAAAAAAATGTCTAAATGGAGCCTTACAGGGGGGTGATCAATGACAGGGGTTGATCAGGGAGTCTATATGGGGTGATCACCACCCTGTCATTGATCACCCCCCTGTAAGGCTCCATTCAGATACCCGTATGTGTTTTGCGGATCCGATCCATGGATCCGTGGATCCGTAAAACACATACGGATGTCTGAATGGAGCCGTACAGGGGGGTGATCATCCCATATAGACTCCCTGATCACCCCCCTGTAAGGCTCCATTCAGAGTTCCGTATGTGTTTTGTGGATCCACGGATCCATGGATCGGATCCGCAAAACACATACGGACGTCTGAATGGAGCCTTACAGGGGCGTGGTCAATGACAGGAGGGTGATCAGGGAGTCTATATGGGGTGATCACCCCCCTGTCATTGATCACCCCCCTGTAAGGCTCCATTCAGACGTCCGTATGTGTTTTGCGGATCCGATCCATGGATCCGTGGATCTGTAAAACACATACGGATGTCTGAATGGAGCCGTACAGGGGGGTGATCATCCCATATAGACTCCCTGATCACCCGCCTGTAAGCCTCCATTCAGAGGTCCGTATGTGTTTTGCGGATCCGATCCATGGATTCGTGGATCTGTAAAACACATACGGACATCTGAATGAAGCCTTACAGGGGGGTGATCAATGACAGGGGGGTGATCAGGGAGTGTATATGGGATGATCACCCCCCTGCAATGCTCCATTCAGAGTTCCGTATGTGTTTTATGGATCCACGGATCCATGGATCGGATCCACAAAACACATACGGACGTCTGAATGGAGCCTTACAGGGGGGTGATCAATAACAGTGGGGTGATCAGGGAGTGTATATGGGGTGACTACCCCCCTGTCATTGATCACCCCCCTGCAATGCTCCATTCAGACGTCCGTATGTGTTTTGCGGATCCGATCCATGGATCGGATTTGTAAAACACATACGGACGTCTGAATTGAGCCTTACAGGGGGGTGATCAATGACAGGGGCGTGGTCAATGACAGGGAGGTGATCAGGGAGTCTATATGGGGTGATCACCCCCCTGTCATTGATCACCCCCCTGTAAGGCTCCATTCAGATGTCCGTATGTGTTTTGCGGATCCGATCCATGGATATGTGGATCTGTAAAACACATACGGATGTCTGAATGGAGCCTTACAGGGGGGTGATCAATGACAGGGGGGTGATCAGGGAGTATATATGGGATGATCACCCCCCTATCATTGATCACCCCCCCTGGAAGGCTCCATTCAGACGTTCGTATGTGTTTTGCGGATCCGATCCATGGATCCGTGGATCCGTAAAACACATACGGACATCTGAATGGAGCCTTACAGGGGGGTGATCATCCCATATAGACTCCCTGATCACCCGCCTGTAAGGCTCCATTCAGGGGTCCGTATGTGTTTTGCGTATCCGATCCATGGATCCGTGGATCCGTAAAACACATACGGACGTCTGAATGAAGCCTTACAGGGGGGTGATCAATGACAGGGGGGTGATCAGGGAGTGTATATGGGATGATCACCCCTGTAAGGCTCCATTAAGACATCCGTATGTGTTTTGCGGATCCAATCCATGGATCTGTGGATCCGTAAAACACATACGGACGTCTGAATGGAGCCTTACAGGGGGTGATCATCCCATATAGACTCCCTGATCACCCCCCTGTAAGGCTCCATTCAGAGGTCCGTATGTGTTTTGCGGATCCGATCCATGGATTCGTAAAACACATACGGACGTCTGAATGGAGCCTTACAGGGGGGTGATCATCCCATATAGACTCCCTGATCACACTCCTGTATGACTCCATTTAGAGTTCCGTATGTGTTTTACGGATCCACGGATCCATGGATCGGATCCGCAAAACACATACGGACGTCTGAATGGAGCCTTACAGGGGGGTGATCAATGACAGGGGGTGATCAGGGAGTGTACATGGGGTGATTATCCCCCTGTCATTGATCACCCCCCTGTAAGGCTCCATACAAACGTCCGTATGTGTTTTGCGGATCCGATCCATGGATCCGTGGATCTGTAAAACACATACGGACGTCTGAATGGAGCCTTACAGGGGGGTGATCAATGACAGGGGGGTGATCAGGGAGTCTATATGGGGTGATCAGGGGTTAATAAGGGGTTAATAAGTGACAGGGGGGTGTAGTGTGGTGTGGTGATTGGTGCTACTTATTACTGAGCTGCCTGTGTCCTCTGGTGGTCGATCCAAGCAAAAGGGACCTCCGGAGTACCAGGTAGCAGGTAAATTAGACACTGTTAGCAAAACAGCTTCTAATATACCTGTTAGGGGTTAAAAAAAATCGCATCTACAGCCTGCCAGCGAACGATCGCCGCTGGTAGGCTGTAGATCAGCTAGTTTACCTCCGGTTCCTGTGTTTACCTCCGGTTCCTGTCACAGGAAATCTCGCATCTCGCGAGAGGACGCGCCAGCGCGTCCTAGAGGAATAACAGGGCCGCTGCCAGGACGCAATCCTGCATACGGCGGTTCTGTAGTGGTTAATCAGATGTCTGGAAAAATAATATACCATGTACTAGTAAGTAGGGATGAGTGAACACCTGGAAGTTCAGGTTCGCCGGGTTCGGCTGAACTTTGGCTCAAAGTTTAGGTTCAGGACCCGAATTTGACCCAAACTTCACCCCAAACCCGAACCCCATTGAAGTCAATGGGGACCCGAACTTTGGGGCATGAAAATGCCTATAAAATAGACATATACTGAACAAAAATATTAACGCAACACTTTTGGTTTTGCTCCCATTTTGCATGAGCTGAACTCAAAGATCTGAAACATTTTCTACATACACAAAAGACCCATTACTCTCAAATATTGTTTACAAATCTGTCTAAATCTGTGTTAGCGAGCACTTCTCTTTTGCCGAGAAAATCCATCTCACCTCACAGGTGTGGCATATCAAGGTGCTGATTAGACAGCATGAATATTGCACAGGTGTGCCTTAGACTTCCCACAAAAAAATGCCACTCTGAAATGTGCAGTTTTGCCTTACTGGAATGTTGGTCCACTCCTCTTCAATAGCTGTGCAAAGTTGCAGCATGTTGGCAGGAACTGGAACACGCTGTGGTATACGCCGATCCGGAGCATCCCAAACATGCTCAATGGGTGACATGTCCGGTGAGATGTCTGGGATGTTTTCAGCTTCCAGGAATTGTGTACAGATCCTTCCAATATGGGGCCGTGCATTACGAAAATTGGCCTCAGGATCTCATCATGGTATCTCTGTGCATTAAAAATATCATCAATAAAATGCACCTGTGTTCGTTGTCCATAACATACACCTGCCCATACCATGACCCCACTGCCACCATGGGCCACTCGATCCACAACGTTGATGTCAGCAAACCGGTCACCCACACAACGTCACACACTCTGTCTGCCATCTGCCCTGAACAGTGAAAACCGGGACTCATCCGTGAACAGAACGCCTCTCCAATGTGCCAGATGCCATCGAATGTGAGCATTTGCCCACTCAAGTCGGTTACAACGACAAACTGCAGTCAGGTCCAGATCCCGATAAGGACGACGAGCATGCAGATGAGCTTCCCTGAGATAGTTTCTGACAGTTTGTGCAGAAGTTCTTTGGTTATGCAAACCGATTGTTGCTGCAGCTGTAACGGGTGGCTGGTCTCAGACCATCATGGAGGTGAACATGCTGGATGTGGAGGTCCTGGCCTGGTGTGGTTACACGTGGTGTGCGGTTGTGAGGCCGATTGGATATACTGCCAAATTCTCTGAAAAACGTCTTTGGAGACGGCTTATGGTATAGAAATGAAGCGTGGGCAACAGCTCTGGTAGACATTCCTGCAGTCAGCATGCCAACTGCACGCTCCCTCAAACATTGCAACATCTGTGGCATTGTGCTGTGTGATCAAACTACACATTTGTCTTTTATTGTGGGAAGTCTAAGGCACACCTATGCAATATTCATGCTGTCTTTTCTTTTCAATTCTCTTTTTATTGATTTTTACTTTTAAATAAAACATAAAATTGAATAAATGGTACATTGTTGATTAGAAAATACATTTGTCATGAATAATAACAAGACCCTATTTCCCAGAAATATTAACATTTCATAGATATATGTTCGGTATCTTGTACCAAAATGTTATAAGTTAGGAAGGTATTATGGATGAAAAAGTGGGATAAGGATAGTTTAGGAGAGGTAGAGGGAAGGGGGGAGGAAAGGAGTAAAGAGGGCTCAAAGTATACATGCTGTCTAATCAGCACTGTGATATGCCACATCTGTGAGGTAGGATGGATTATGTCGGCAAAGGAGAAGTGCTCACTAACACAGATTTAGACAGAATTGTGAACAATATTTGAGAGTAATTGGTCTTTTGTGCATGTAGAGTTCAGCTCATGCAAAATGGGAGCAAAACCAAAAGTGTTGCATTTATTATAAAATAAATTTGTGAAGACTAAAAAACATTGGGAAATAGAAAAGAGAATGCAAATAAAAAGTGCACTGGAGAATAACAATGGCTGGGTGCGGCCGGTATACTTGTCTACTCAGCACAAGGTATGGACAAGTCCTGTGGTATCCATGCCTGTTTCATTTTAATGAACATGAGCTTGTCCACATTGGCTGTGGACAGGCAGCTGTGCTTGTCTGTGATCACCAAGCCCCCCCCCCCCCCGCCATGCTAAACACACGTTCAGACAATACACTGGTCGCAGGGCAGGCCAGCACCTCCAAGACATAAAGGGCAAGCTCAGGCCATGTGCCCAATCTGGAGACCCAGAAGTTGAATGGGGCAGACCCATGAGTCAGTACGTGTAGGCGTCTGCACATGTACTGTTCCACCATGTTGCTGAAATGCTGCCTCCTGCTAAGATGCTCCATATCAGCTGGTGGTGCTGGTTGTTGTGGCATGCTGACAAAGCTTTTCCACATTTTGGCCATGCTAACCCTCCCTTCTGAGGTGCTGGCAGTGCCCCAGCTGCGTTGGCGACCTCTTCCTCCTCCTCTGCCTTCGCTTTGTGCTTCCACTGAGCACCCGCTGTCAGGTGGGAATGCCATCAGCAGCACATCTACCAGCGTGCGCTTGTACTTGCGCATCTTCCTTTCACGCTCTAGTGACGGAATTAAGGATGTCACATTGTCCTTGTCCTGGATATCCAGCAGAATGGCCATCCAGTAATAAGCACTGGTTAGAATGTGGGCAACTCAGCGGTTATTGCGCAAGGCACTGCAGCATGTAGTCGCTCATGTGTGCCAGGCTGCCCAGAGGCAATGACAAACTATACTTTGTGAGAGATATATTGTCTATGTCCTCTGTATCCCCCCCAGCCACGCTCCAGTGATGCCCATGAGCTGCTTTAGCTGCCACCCTGCTGTGAACACGGTTCCTCCTCATCATCATCATTCTCCTCCACATCTTCCAGAACTGTTCCCTGGATGGACAGTTGTGTATCTGGCCTCTGTTGGTGCAGGAACCCACCCTCTGAGCCACGTGTGAATGACTAACCTGATAACCATGGAAATGATCCCTGTTCCTTCTGTGCCACATCCACTTCCATCATCGCCCAAAGTGTTTTTTCAAGGGGACATATAAGTGGGATAGGAATGCTGAGGACAGCGTCATCGGCACTGGCCATGTTGGTGGAGTACTCAAAACAGCGCAACACAGCACACACGTCCCAAATGGAGACCCACTCATTGGTGGTTAAGTGGGGCTGTTCCGAAGAGCGACTCTAAAGTGCATGCTGCAGCTGAAACTCCAGTATCGCCTGCTGCTGCTCGCATAGTCTCTCCAGCATGCGCAAGGTCGAGTTCCACCTTGTGGGTACATCGCATAGGAGGCTTTAAGCTGTAAGGCCAAAGTTACGCTGCAGTGCAGACAGGCAAGCAGCAGCATAGTAAGAATGCTGAAAGCGCGCAGAGATGGCCCTCACTTTCTGTAGCAGCTCTGACATATTGGGGTAATTTTTTAGGAACCTCTGCACCACCAAATTCAGCACAGGCAAGGGATGTGCGTCAAACCAGCTAGGCCAAGAGCTGCTATGAGATTTCGCCCGTTATTGCACACCACCAGGCCAGGCTTGACGCTCAGTGGCACCAACCACTCATCGGTCTGTTGTTCCATGCCCATCACAGCTCCTGCGCGGTGTGGGTTTTTTCCTCCATACAGATGAGTTTCAAAACAGCCTGCTGTCATTTCCCCCTTGCTGTGCTGAAGTTGGAGGTGAAGGTGTTACGCTGACCAGATGAGGAGGTGGTAGGAAAGGCAACAGGTGGCAAAGAGAAACATCCTGCAATCCTCGGAAGCGGAAGGACATGCAAGAAACTGCGATCCGCTTCAGGCCCAGCCGCCACTGCATTTACCCAGTGTGCAGTTAGGGAGATATAACATCCCTGCCCATGCTTACTGGTCCACTTATCAGTGGTAATGTGGACCTTGCCACAGATGGCATTGCGCAGTGCACACCTAATTTTGTCCATCACTTGGTTGTGCAGGGCAGGGATGGCTCGCCTGGAAAAGTAGTGGTGGCTGGGAACCACGTACTGTGGGACAGCCACTGCCATAAGGTTTTTAATAGTCTCCATCTCCACCAGACGGAATGACAGCATTTCAAAGGCCAGGATTTTGAAATGCTGGCATACAGGGCCAGGGATCAAGGGTGGGTAGGGGGGTACTTCCTCTTTCACTCCAGTGTATGGGAGATGGACAGCTGAACTCTTCCATGGCAAAGTGTGGAGATGTTTGGTGATGGTGACGGAAGTGGTGGCATTACTGCCACATCCTCTGTTTGCTGGGTGGCAGGTGCCACTGTCACTCCAGAGGGGGAGGAAGAGGCCAAAACTGCAGCAGAAGAGGGAGCAGGAGGAGTCTGAGATCTTTCATGGTTTTTGAGGTGTTTACTCCACTGGACTTCATGCTTTGGAACATTTATGTGCAAAACCAGTACCGTCTTGTCAGCACATTGTCTGAAGAACTGCCACCCTAGGGAACTCCTTGGAGCTGGATTTGGTGTACTCAGTCCCTGGGTGTGGTGAGCAGTAGAAAGCGTACTGGCTAGGGGACGGCCACTCTGCTTTTGCACCCTGCTCCCTCTTTTGCTGTGCAGCTGGTGCCTTGTGACCACCATCTCTTCCTTCAAACTGCACATGTTACTCGCATGACCTTGATTCCATGTGGGGTCTAGGACTTCATCATCCTCCACATCATCTTCCACCTACTCTTTACCCATGCCCTTCTTGTCGGTCTACACACTGCAGAAACCCAAAGCAGTTGGCACCTGTGTTTCGTCATCATCAGAGACATGCTGCAGTGGTCCTTCCATGTCCACATCCTGAAACATAAGTGGTTGAGCATCGGTGCACTCAATCTCTTCCACTTCTGGTAGTCATAAAAAAGCATAAGAAACTTCATCATGACTTGGGGCTCAGACTGTTTGGCTGATTTGCAAGGGGGTGAGTTGAAAGACAGATGCCAATGGGCTGCAGGTGCCAACTCTGCACTTTCAGCAGGGGACCGGGTGGGAGACAATGTGAAGTAACTGAAGGCACTGTCAGCCACTCAATCTACTACCGCCTCTACTTGTTCTGGCCTCACCATTCGTATACCGGTATTCGGGCCTACAAAATAACTCTGAAGTTTTTCTCGTCTAAGTACTCCTGAGGAAGGTGCATCATTTGGGCTTGTAGTTGGCACAGATCGACCCTGTCCTCTCCCTGCAACAGGAGCTCCACCAACACCAGCCACACCATGGCCAGGGTCACGTCCCTTATTTGATCCTCTCCTCATTCTTTGAGGTCACCCACCGAACTAAGAGACGGATAAACTATATTCATTTCCATGTCACATATGCAATGCAGGTGTACCTCACACAAAAATTGGGTATATTTCACCAACCGAACTAACAGACTAATTAACTATGTCAATTTCACTGTCATGTATGCAATGCAGTTGTACCTGAGATAAAAATTTGGTGTATTTCACCCACCGAACTAATAGACAAATTAACTTCACTGTCACATATGCAATGCAGGCATACCTCAGACAAAAATTGGGTATATTTCACCCATCGAACTAACAGACAAATTAACTATATACATTTCACTGTCAAGTATGCAATGTATGTGTACCTCAGAAAAAAAAAAGGGTATATGTGAACCTCTGAACTAACAGACGGATTAACTGTATTTATTTCCCTGTCAGGTATGCAATGCAGGTGTACCTCACACAAAAATTGGGAAAATGTCACCCACCAATCTAAGAGACGGATTAACTATATGTGACACAGTGAGGGGTTGTTTCTGGCAAGGCAGGTATTTTCCTCCCAGGATGTGCAGAATTTTGAGAAAGAGAGATTTTCCAGGAATTTTAAGCACTTTTGACTCAGGTAAAATCTATTTGTGCAAAAATCTAATTTCTTGGCCCATTGGAACACATTTTACCCAAAACAAATTTTAGGAAATTCACTTATCTCTACAGTGCTAAACAATAAATTTCATGTTTCTATAACATCCTACAAGAACAATATATTTGTAATGATAACATATTGCCCTAGAAGAGGACAATTTTTTAAATAAAATATTCCTAGTAGTGTTGTTCAAGCACCAAAGTGCTTGAGTGCTCGAGTATAACACTTTGGGATGCTCGGGTGCTCTACAGAGTACCCGAGCTGAATGGAAGTCAATGGGAGAACCCAAGCATTAAACCAGGCACCCCCTGTTTTGAAGAGGGGAGGGTGTCTGGTCCCCCTGAGGTCTATGCAGAAGATTGCTGTACAGTGGGGGAATCCCCCAGTGTGAGTCCACGTTTTGACTCCATATATAGCTATGTCCATATCTGGAGTCAGTGCTTAGGGACACACAGTGTATTTAAATCTAATTTAGGCTCTATTTCTGAAAAGTTTCTGTCAGGATTTGAAATCACAACCTTCTACATTAGAGGGAAGAACCTTAACCATTCAGCTATAAAGCTGAATGATAAATGGTGTCAGAAAAACCTCATAGTAGTTTCTCATGTCCTTTATAGAGATAGCCTTGCGGTTCGCCAAATTCTTTTACATTGTGAAGAACTTTGATCCATGACACATCCATCAGGTGGTACAGGACAATTGAGACATTTCAGCACATGGAAATGCCCCCTACCTTATAAATAAACCTGATCTGGCCGCCATTTTACATTCAGTCTTTTGCCATTGTAGGGAGAGGTTGCTGTGTGGAGCAGGGACAGACTGTTAGAGACACCAAACGCTAGCTAATAGGGCCACAAAAGTCCTTTAAAGGACTGGTATAGGTGTGCTATCGATAGGTGTGACTTACTGAGGGGTGTAATATACAAATAATATACTTTGTAATATAGAAAGTATATTAGAGCGCATCTGTATTGTGCAGCAGTTGTGTGCCGTTCTGCTGAGATACTGCAGCTACACAGAGTGCCAAACGCTTTTGGAACAAATAATTTCTACTGGTGTGATATAACAGTTGCCCCCCAAAAAACTGATTGAAGCAGGGGTGTTATATACCAATAATATACTTTCTATATAGTGCATTTAGGTAGTGCAGCATTTGTTTGCCATTTTGCTGCATTACTGCAGCTACAGATAGTGACAAACGCCATTGGAACAAATAATTTCTACTGGTGTAATATACCAGCTGCCCCCCAATTTTTTTATTGAAGCAGGGGTGTTATATACCAATTATATACTTTCTATATAGTGCATTTGGGTAGTGCAGTATTTGTGTTATAGAATTTCAACTATCATAATATTTTTTTTTCCAAGAGGGGGGATTTCGTTAGCCATGTTTTTAATCCAATTTTATATTTTTAATTATTTTAAACATATGTATTTGACCTGTATTTGTACTGGCCTGCAGTAAAATTGATATCCATTGACCGTGTAATATACCTCCGGCCACATAATCACTTGATCTTTTCTGTCCGGTGAATGCCTAATGTTTAGGGCCTGTAGTCCAGTGGCCTACAGTCAAATTTTTATCCATTGACCGCATAATGTTACCCAAGCCATATAATCAGAATTTCTTCTATGTCAGGTGAATGCCTAATGTTTAAGGCCTGTACTCCTGTGGCCTAAAATAAAATATTTCTAGGCCCCAAAGGGCACATTTCAAAAAATGTCCCTTTAAGACGCATAGAAATGTCCCCTGATTAAGATACATATATTTTGTTGGAATTTTTGTCATTGATCCCCTCTAGTATGTCACTGTCCATGTTGTGAGACTATTTGTGCACTTCTACTAAGTATTTGGTGGTTGCAAATATGAGCTGAAGGTTTTTCAGGTTTGACTGCCATTAAAGTGAATGGGGCCTGCCGCGAACTTACGGTTCGCGAACATTTGATCGCATTTGCCGTCCCGGCCGATGTTCATCCATCACTATTCCTATATAGCAGAAGTATCATTCTATATTTAACTGCAGGTTAACATGCAGCTCTATAGCGTAGTGGATAAGGTTCTTAGCTCTAATGTAGAAGGTAAATTCAAACATATATATATATATATATATAAAAGTTTTTAGCCATAATACATTTACATATATTATATATTTAGAATATATTATAATACATATAAATATATTATGGCTAAAAACATCAGTAGTAGTTTCCCACATATTAAGCATTCATATAAATCAGAAGTATGATTTTATATATATATATATATATATATATATATATATTTAGTAATTGCACATTTATTTTGTGCCATAAATTTTGAACAATTACTAAAAAAATATAAAATATATAGATTTAATTTAGCGTCTTTTTCTGTAATGTTTCTTCTGGGATTTGAACTCACACGCTTCTACATTAGAGCCAAGAACCCTAACCACGAAGCTATAGAGCTGCATGTTAACCTACAATTAAATATAGGAATACTTGCTACATGAGAAACTACTATGAAGGTTTTTCTGACACACTTTATCATTCAGCTTTATAGCTGAGTGGTAATGTTCTTGCCTCTAATGTAGAAGGCTGTGAGTTCAAATCCCAGCAGAAACTTTTCAGAAATAGAGGCTAAAGTAGATTTAAATACACTGACTCGAGCATTGCGGTGCCCAAGTCAAAATGGTGTTCGGCCAATCATGCTTGATCAACACTAATCCCTAGATGCAACATTAATAAAATCTTATATTTACTTGCTTTGAACTCACACGCTTCTACATTAGAGCCAAGAACCCTAACCACGAAGCTATAGAGCTGCATGTTAACCTACAATTAAATATAGGAATACTTGCCGTCCAACTCAAGAATCTCTTGAGTTGGACGGCAATTTGGGCCCACTGCAGTGATATTTTGGCTATACTGATGTCGAGCAGCTCTGCTGACATATCATATGTATGCATCATGCAGGAGTATAAACAGTGTTGGGGTGGGGAACCTGAGCAGCAGTGGGGAGTGCATGAGGAAGCATTCAGAAGGTACTTCAGGTGTATTTTAAATGGCATTGTTTAATCCTTTTTGGCTGTTTTACTATGTATTTTAATTTGTTTTTTCGCTTTTTTTTTTACTCTAGAAATCTTCTTTAGCTCTAGTCAGCTCAGTAGAATATAAAGAAAGAACTGAGATTTTTGTAGTGCTGCAGGACTAATCAGATCCTTCCAAAAGCTGTGCACTTTTCAGTAGATGCTTTATTCAGATTAAGGTTAAAACCAATGTGTTACAAGAATCAGCCACCCTTCATCAGGGTGTCATATCATTATGTAACATCCTAAAGAAGAGACCGGTCCGATTTATGGGGCCTAAACAATCCCTTTATTAGGATCTCTCAGCCAGTCCAGTTTTACAACAAATTGATTTTAACCGCATCTAAATGAAGTGTGTACTGAAAAGTCCTCAGCTTTCCAGGGATCTGATTAATTTCATAGCTCCATAGAATCTCTGTAATGGATTTCTTTACATTCCCCTTGCATCACACAGTCCTACAGATTGACAAGGGCAGAAAGCAGCAGCTTTGCAAACTATCTAGCTAGTCCACAAAAGTGTTGTGCTCTTAGTACAATACCATAAGGCGAGCAATACTTCACAGGGAGTATTTTCTGGGAATAACCCTTCCATTTCAGCTAAACTGACAGGGTTGCCTTACAAAGTTATTTTTTTCCTGACAGTTAATTTTATGGTTTTAGCAATATATTAAGATAACAGACCTAATCACGTTACATGGAACAGATATTCAAAATTGTATTTAGTGTTGATGTTCCAGAGATTCACGAAGGATCAGTAAACATTATATCATTTTATTAAAATGGAACTGATCCAAGAAATCCTGAGAGCTTAGGGCACAACTAAAATGACAATGACTATACAAATAGTTGGTGAGAAACCTCAAATGTAACAACCAAGTGGCTGCACTTCCTGTTGTTGTGTTGTCAGATAGTCACAAGAAAACAAAACAATATCAAAATCTCTCTTATTAAATTAAATTAAATGAACCATATTTTTTGGACTATAAGATACACCCGACTATAAGACGCACATAGGATATAGAGGAGTAAAATAAGAAAAAATTTTTTTTTCATTAGATCCCCAATCCTCATCAGACCCCATTCTTCATCAAACCTCCGATCAAACCCCCTAGCTCCATCAGCCCTCATATCAGACCTGATCAGACCCCCCCCAGCCTCTATTAGCCTCAGTTCAGACCCCCATAAGCCTCAAATTAGACCCCCATCAGCCTCAGATCAAACCCCCATCAGACCTCAGAGCAGACATAAAAAAATTATAATAATACTTTGCTTACTCTGGACAGAGCTGCCACCCTGCAGATCCAGCACTCATTACTCCCTGCTCTTCCTCCGGCCAGCGCTGCAGTGTGACTTGACTTCACACAGTGTCAGGTCATAGTGCGCGCCTACATGCACTACGTCCTAAAGCTGCCATTTTCCACACACTTTTGCAGGGGAAAAAAGTGTGCCTCATAATTAACAAACTGCTGACTTTCTTTTATAAATGTTTTTAAAGCATTACTTTGTCTGGCACATTTGAGAATGTGTAATGCTTTTCTTGAGTAGTAAGCACATCAAGAAGTTAAAACCGAAATGAATGTAACAAAAATAATAACAATAATAATATAAATAATATAATAATTTGTTAGAGATTGTGTTACAAATAGAAGGACCTAATTTCAATGTCAAATACTTGGTTGCAGTATAGTTATGCATGGAAAGCATGCTTTTTTTTAGAGCTTTAGAGTTGATTCAGAATGCCAGCATGGTATTTGAAATATTTATGAAATTCACACTATTTGAGTGCTAAGAAAGGATTAATTTCATCCCTGCTTCATTGTTCACTCTTAAAATGTCTATATTCAACTTTCTGAAGATGAATGCTATTCTTTATAAAATGGAGAATTATATAATGTTCTACACTCTACTTTCTGTACCAGTTCTTGATTTTCAAGACCTCTGCTTCCTGTTATTTAACCAAAACCTTCATTGCTTCTGTATTTTATGTGATAGACACCCAGATCAGGACAGATTATGTCAATATCATGTGGCAGTATATATGCCATTTTCATGTGGCAGCATTTTTGTCAGCATTTTGCATTAATAGAAATCAAAATGTATAAATCAAAACTGGGAATAGGCCCCTAAGAAAAATATAATGGCCAATATTTGTCCCTCTTTCCTGTGACTCACACCTCGTTTTGACTTAGGGTCTTTTCACAATTGTCCAACAATCTGGATCAGTTTCACTCTAGCATGTTGTGAACATTCATGCTATAACTGATCTCATAGTTGAGATAATCAGTGATCTTGGATGTCAAATAGCACCAGACAGAATAATGATGTATTATAATACATGCAGCATCATCTCTCAGCCCACAGATGCCGGACCTATGCACCAAATGCACATACACATCTGTCAGTTGTGTTCAGCTCCACAATAAAAAAAAAAACTTGTCAGACATAACTGATATACTGTATGTGGACCCAGACTTACTGATGCCAAATATGGACCAAAAGGCAATTGTGTAAAAATAGTCTTAAAGGGTTTGTCTCATAAAAAATATTCTACAGTTTTCAAACCAGCACCCAGATCGGATTACTTTTGTAATTGTATGCATTAAAAAATTGGGCATAGCCAGTGAGTTTTTCTACAAAATGTATCTGTCAAGTGCCACCTGCTGTTTGTTTTTTATCTGATTTCTTTGTCTGGCTCACTGGGATAGTCACATGTGCAGCGTCCCACTCAGGACACGTGAGGACTGCAAAATTACTGTAAAACTGCATTACTGTGTTGCATGTCATTTTGCATCACATCACCTGTTGTATCCCTGTTCATAGGCTGGTTAGGTGTGTTTTATACATCCCACCACTAGAGGGGGATAGCACTTAGTCTATATAAATACTTTAGTCAGGCCTAGTATGAGGGGGAGTAGGGTTTGTTGTTAAGCTAAGACTACACATTGCATAGTAGTGAGTGAAGTCAGAAGCAGCTATGTGGTAGTGCCAAGGTATGAGGAGCAGGAGAGCGTTTTCCTCCTGTGGTCCTCTTAGTTCCTTTCATCCTACAACCAGAGGATAGAGTTGCGTCCCTCGAAGAAATCCAAGCATAGAGACATCGGTGATAACAGCCACTACCTAAGGCTTAACGGGCACCTTTGCACATGGTGGAGGACAATCTAGCTACAGGCAGCCTCACCATAAATTATAAAAGACAGATTAGCTACCTGTTCAAGGGCTTGAAAGATACAGAAATTATAGGACTAAGCATACCCGAAAAGAGTACTACAGAACCACAGCCTGAGTTAGAACCTAGCCAAACCTATTAACAGAGGATCAACGGAATTACTCTAAATATCAAGAGACTGTATTCTGTCTGGATGTATATGCCGCAACTAAAACCAGCTACAGTAAAAGTTGTGAGTTGTATCCTACCACTGTCTACTTCATTCTTCAAAATCACTACAACTGGTTGTACCACCATAAACGGTACTGGCGTCACAACAAATACCACTAGGGGACCCAGCCGCCACCACCACCCTAAACACCGCCTTCATCAAGGGCACCTCAACCTCCATCTAGGCTGGTGCTTCCCTACCACAGAGTGTGCCCCAGAGGATTTCATCCTGTCTTCCTCATCACTGTGCTGCCGGCCCAGGGAGGCTTTCTGCTAACCGTGAGTAAACCCATGAACTGTATTATTACTGGCCCCTCATTGGCCCAACGTGCACCTAATGTGTCGCCCCTGCATGCCACACATGTGCTCAGTTTCATCCTTCAAGTGCCTACTGAGCTATGATAGGGAGAAAGCACCAGCAGAATGGACACGCCCCTGAGCTGCAGCAGAAAAGACACTCCCTTTGAGCTGCCAGCTTGCTATAAATCTATCAGAGCAATGAATGGGGAGATCCCTGGATCCATGTGAGGTACAGTCTGGTTCTAGTTTTGTTAGAAAGATATTTTCATGTACTATAGGACGTCAGATTTTTTAATTTTTACAGTAGTCATAGGATAACTCTTAAATATCTGTATAAGAGCTGTAGCTTCTACATTAGCAATTAGTCACATGACTACCTGAGCACATGGTCACATGTCAAGCAAAGTTTTAAGGTCCCTATGAGGGGATGATATAGAAAGCATAATCATTATGCAAAATTAACATTCAAAAGCCAAAACTGGATTATCCACTATATGCAAAACATCTAGCATATTTATAGAACTATAGCTATTGAAATGATTGTGTTTATTATATTATGTGAATATTAACTAACTAGCACAACACAAGGTGTCAGATTCCAGCACCTTCTGAAAACATAGCATTGTAGGGGCTCACAATTCCTTCATGTAGCCATGAAGCTAAATGTGTGGCATTTCAATTAGAAGTCGAGTAGTTATTCAATTTAGTCTAGATTTATTTGTTTAGATCTCTAAAGAACAATCTAAATTGTCTTTGCAAAAGTAGTTATTATTACTAATAGAATTAGCTATTTCCTGATAATTACACTCATCATGAAAAGACAAACATTCAGTGGAGCGTACAATAAGCTAATCAACTGCCTTCAGCTACAGTTCACAGTCACTGACCTCTGGAAGCACCAAGGTCTAATATAAAAAGAAGACTTCTGCACACAGGATTTTGTAGTACAGCACAATGGCTCTGTCGAACATTGTAAAGTAATTACCAGGTAGATTATTAGGTTTAGGTATCAGTTTCTTGACAACATAAGCTCTGAGATAAATGTTATTATTAAAATTGTAAACGATGGTCACTTTGTTTACTCAATGCGATAAGTAGCACTATAGTAGAAGTTGTAGCAGTAGTATCAATAGTAGTAATAGTAGTAGTAGTACATGAAAACAATGCATCAAATACCTTAAGTTCTTGTAATGCTTTTTGTAATTCTTCTGGTGTCTTGTACTCAAAGTCTCTCTCTAAATACTCGTCTTCAGCTTGTGAAATCCATTCTTGCATCTCAGACAGATCTTTCCGAAGGTTCCGTGTTTTCGCTAAGCCGGCTTTTAGTGCCGATTTTTTTGTGTAGGCCTAGATGAAGACATAAACTTACAGCTCAACAGTGGCAAGGACACTCAAAACGTTTAGATTTCACATTTAGGTTTCAGTCCAAGTATGGAAGCAGACAACATGAAGGTTTTGTTGAAAGTTAAGACAAGCAAAAGTTGACATTGTGTTCACGTACAGCAGAAAAAATGCAGAGTGTATAAATAAGAGCATCTCGAATATACACATACAGTAGTTGCATGCTTTTTGTCAGAGAGGATTTGCATTAACCTCTGACTTTTGAAATCAATTGAAATGATATCTCAAGGACAAACAGTATATTTCATCTTGAAGTACAATTTAAACTATTATATTGGAGACAAAATGTATAATAACTGATTCATATTTGATGGTGATAATATTTTGATATGTTTGAGTGATAATAGACTGCCTGCATATGAATATATACATGTAGTAAGAGGCATCTATATAGCAGTATTAGAACAATGCACTAGGCACCATGGGAATCAGAGTAGTCTCTACTGATGATATGTCTGCATTACATTTTTTTTTTTTACATTAATGCTCTTACATAAAAAGCTATTTTATAGTAAATACCTGTTTTGCCATTATTATTAATAATGCAACTATTTTGAGCTTACATATTATACTGTGACCATAATTGTGATAGTTAAGTAAATATGTCAGCAGTTTTATGATGTACTTACTAAGGACAAAATAAACTAATGACAGATTCCCTTAGGAAAATGCAGGGTAAATTTCTTTAATTGCCGTTTTGCTAAAATATTGTATTGAACAGCTCGAGTGCATATCAATAAGTCCTAAATATTTATGAACTCCTGATTTTCTCCTTCCTACTGCTCCTTATTCATTTGGAAAATCAGTAAATCAGTGGCAGAGGGTGGAGAAAACCAGAAGCTCCTGAATATGAGGATTCGTAGGCATGTGATGGAGCCTTAAGAACCTTGCGGTGACAGATTCCCTTTATTTGATAATGTGTGAGAAGTTTAATCAAGGATTCTACTGTGGCCCAGATCTACTAATGAGTCTGTGTCTACAACATGTCTAAAATGTAACACAAATTGCCACAACTAGTGTATCTGAAAATGTTTCCAATTCACTTGAAAGAAGCAGGAAGAGGGTAGTTTGACAGAAAAGAGGTCTTGACCTGAGATGTGATGGTTTGGATCAGAATTGTAACACAAATTCTATCTCAAAGTAAGCCAACCAAAAGTGTGTACCCCAGCACCACATTTATCATTCACCCTGATCCCCTGTGATAATTCTGGTCTAAGCAGCCTGTCTGAGCTTATGCTATCTACAGCATTAGTAAATCTGTGCTGTGTTTGGTATGGTATATCTAGCATGTTTGCTAGTAATATGTCCCAATGTATACCTTTATCTTTTCCTTGTCCGCCACCTCAATATCCTCAGCCACTAAAAGGGGCCCCATTCTCAAGATGGGAACAGATCCCAGGGGTGCAACCTGTACATATTTCTCCTTTATCATGTGATCAGCGGCATCAGGCAATTATTGGAAACAAGTGTTTCTAGGAATGCTTCCCGGTAATTATCCTGATCATTGCCCAAGTAAAGGGGCAGGGGTAGGGGTTGTCCAGCCATTAATATTGATTACCTATTGTCAGGATAGGTCAGTAATATCTAATCATCGGGGGTCCGACACTCGTCACCCCCACCTCCACCCCCAATCAGCTGTTTAATAAGGGGCTGCACTCCATGTGAGTGCTGCTTCTTCTTGAATACACTGCACTTTGTCTTGGAAGTGCAGTGTAACACAAGTATTCACTCTATTCAAGTCAATGGAGAAAGTGTTTGCAATTACACTACACCACCGCTCCATGGGACTCGAGGAGTAGTATGAAGATCAGGAAGCTGCACTTTCATGGAGCGCCACCTCCTTGTCTCACAGCTGATTGGTGGGTTGCCGGGTGTCAGACCCCCACCGATCAGATATTGATGACCTATCCTGACGATAGGTCATCAATATTAATGGCTGGACTACCCCTTTAATAAAACCAAGGTTAATAGACTTATAAATGTGGGTAACCAAGTGGAACTTTCTCCATAGGTCACAGCTGATCGTGGGATTAATTAAAGAAGCCAAAAGTAACAAATAACATGGAAACTTTTTTGTTTAATTGTTGCCCCAAAATTTTTTCAAACCAAGTAGACACTCCTAAATGTGCAAAATATCTCATATTAATACATTTCCCCCATTACAAGCTGTGTAAGTATACACCAAATGTATCAAAATGGTTTTGGTTTAACTTATCTAACTCTCTACCAGCTGTTGATTTATTAAGTTTACTTTGAGACAGACTCACTTTGGCACAAAACTAAGCATCTTAGGCTGTGCAACTTTCTAGCAAAGCCACATCCCTTTTCTGTTGAGCACACCTCAGATACTTTCCCTAAATACTAGTTGCACCTTCTGGAACAATTTACAGTACATTTTAATCTAAGTGCACTCAGATTATTAATGTGAGCCGTAATGTCATATAATACTGTCAGTCAAAACATCTCGGAGTCCTCTTTTTTGTGACCCATTATCGTTTTACACATACATACCTGCTTACATATCAGGTCCCATTGCTCATTCAGGTTATCTAAATCTCTCTGAAGTTTTGGCAAGTAGGTTGGTTCTGCTTTACTGATCAGTTTCTGTCCGATATCATTGACACTGCTCACACTAGGCTGGATTGTTTGGATGTCATTTACCAATGCCTTTAGTAAATAAAAAATAAAAAAAGAGAGTAACTTTAATACTACCAAAAAATTGTATTTGGAAGCTATGTAGTACTTAGCTCCTACCTCCTATAGATGTTAATTCTGGGATACAGTTCAAATATATCTTTATAGAATATGGAAGAACAGAGGGCTCTTCTTGGCATCATAATGTTCTCAGGTACTCACATTACACTGTTCTAGCTGTTTTTCAAGTGCTTCACAATCCCCAAGGGCTGGCCACTCGTCATTGAGGAACACATTCACTTCTGCCATCCACTTTTTTAAGGTTTTAAGATCATTCTGAAAAAGTATACAATATTTATGCAGTTCTTTAAAAAAATCACCATCAATGCTTTAGAGCAGTTGCTGTGTAATGTCGCTTTGTACACACAAACCATGGGATGGCTGTCCCCATTTTGCGGATTGTAAACCATGTAACCACAAAACAATGTGCACCTATCATCACATTGACTTCAATAATGGGTCAGTGATCTGCAAGATGCGGCCAAAGATAGGACATGTCCTATCTTTTGCAGTGTGGAGGCATGGACTTTGGAAGCACATGGAAGGGCTTGAGGTCAATGGGCTGGTGCCTGTGTTTGGTGGATCCATGGTTTGCGGTCCACAAAACAGGTATGGTCATACCACAATCAACCTTAGCACAGGTACGCTAGCTCCCAGAAAAAAAATAAGGATTATTTTGTAGAAATATTAAAGCCTCACAATTTCTTATTTTCCATGCCTAGAAAAGCAGTCATTTTTGATACTATTTTAAATGTGTTTTTTCCTAATGCTACTAGTGCATACACTTCTGGAAACAATATTTTTTTTGTGTTACTTTCAAATACAATCATTTGTTTTTGTCAATAAAAAGTTTGATAGATTTAAAATTTCACAATCATTGATGCGATGCACGTGCCCACAACTGTGATCAATATACTAAAAGTGTATAAATGCAAATTTAGATTATATGTTCTAGAAATGCACCAGAGTTTTTACAGTGGGTGGACTTGGATCTTAAATCTGGCATAATGTTAGCCTTTCTAATCTAAGTTTTTGCTTACTTTATAACAGAATTCTGCTTGAATATTGGTGCAATTTAGGTGCATACTAAGCCACGACCCTTTATCAATAAACCACATCCCCTTTCCCTCCCCAATGTCAGCTGTACCATCAAAAGTGTCTGCAACACAATGAATTTGGGGCACTGCCTCTGCAGCAGAATTTTGTCTTAAGTTGAGCAAGAATTTGGGAGCATTTCCAAAAGTTATCTATCCCTGAGTTTTAGGATTACAAATAGGATACCCACAGAATTCTATGGACCCATAATATACCAATAAGTTTTTGTATTGCAAAACGAATCAGTTTTAGAAGCATTGCCTATAGAGCAGAATATATAGGCTCATAAACTGATTGTTAATAAGATCAGCAAATATCAACAAATAATATCAGATATACCTGGAACTGTTTATGTCTGTTGAGTAATTCTTCTAATTTTTGGCTTTGTCCTGCTATCTGGCTTGATAAAATCTGCCAACGGCTTTGGGCTTGGTCAATTTCTGCCCAATACTTTTGCTTGACATCAGCAGGTGCTTTGCTAGATAACTCCTCTGCAGTTCTGCTGAGATAGTTCATATCAGCCTGATGTTCCTGCAGGGAACTTTGTAAGGCCTAGTTAAGAACAAAGAATAGAACATAAATACATGATAGCATAATACAATATATGTTTTATATAGAAATGTTTTATTACAGTACCAGAAACATGGACATATACACTATGTGGCCACCAGATAACATAATTCATACATCCAAAAACATAGAAAACAATATAGAGGTTTAGCCTCCACTTTAATGCTATAAGAGCCAGAAATCTTCATTTAACACTAGATATAAATACCATATTTGCAGTTTCCAATGAACATAACTAATAACATAACTAACATGACTAATATTTAGCAGTCCATCTTCCCCAAAGGACCTATGGAGGGAACAATACTTACCCTCCTCCCCAATGGACCTATAGGGGGAAGCATACTTACTTCTGCTTGGTTCTGGATCCTTCGGTCCACTATGTGCCCTTCTTGTCAAGTTATAAAATAGACTGGGGTAATGTTTGCAGCTTCAGCCAATGACTGACCACAGCAGTGACATGCCCCCCCCCCCCCCCCCCCCTTAGAGGAAACAACACAAGTGTGCTACTATTGACTGCAGTGGCACACATGACATGAAGCAGGGACTGGACTGTGGTGGACTGAAGGAGCTGAAACCAAGCAGCGGGGAGTAGTTAAGTACGGTTTGTTTCCCTCCACTGGTCTGAGGGGACCTTCCAAAAAATCTCTAAGCTAGATTAGAGATGGTACACATGTACACATGTACTTTCCCCATGTAGCCTTAACATATCTCATATCTGATATACAGTACAAACCTTTAGCTCCCTGAGTCTATGTTCCATAATTTCACATTCAGTAACAGTGACCTGAGGTATAGCAAGTTTGGTTTCAGACTGCTGGATCCACAGAAGGATAGTACTCATCTTCTCCTTGTACTGTGTTGGAGGTAAACTGTCTAAAACTGATAAAAAATAAAAATAAATCTATGTAGCTTGTATAGTATCATATTTTCAGGTTAATAAAAATTACACAGAAAACTATTATACTTCTTAAATCGGGAAGGGAAACAATCAATAATACACAAATTAATGTATAAGGAAATACACTTCAAAATTATAAGTCCCCATATGGGTTTTCATTCTGCATATAAATATATATATATATATATATATATATATATATATATATATATAAATATATTTATTTTTTTTCACCTGAGCACTATCTATTTTAATAGATAAACATTGGTTGCATGTGTCTTAGAATAATATTATGCAATTTTAAACAGTTACAATACAAGAGATAGGTGTCTATCTTGGTTTGTTCTACTAAATATCTCACAGCAATCATCTGAGTGTTCATTCAGTCAAAAGCAACTCCTCAAATGCCTTATTTACTTGTGCTTTGTGGTAATTAATCAATTTTAAATGCAATGGCATATCATATTTACCTCATCCATTTGAGCGCCAAGAAGCCCCCACAGCCATCTTGATTGAAGATCCCACACAAAATCTCATGCTTGAGGATGTATGATGTCACCACTCCAGCCATTGTGATGATGTCAAATTTAGAGTGTCATATTCACTCAAGATGGTCATGACGGCCTCTTCACACTCAAATGGATAAGGTGAGTATTTATATATTTTTTTAACTGATTAACCTCTGAAAACTAAATTTTTAATCTCAGATGCCACGATCAGCGATTAATGTAGCACTTAAGAGGCTCAATTACGGGGGGGGGGGGGGGGGGGGGCAGAACAATAGCTGTTCCCCATTATTGTGCCTGCTACTTACAAAGAAGTGTACTTTGTGATGAAGTAAATTGTCGCAAAATGAATTTCTTAGCGAAATTTGGCAAAGCAGCAAAATCACATTTTTTGAAACTTCACTCATCTCTACCGACAGCACACAGATGTCATCCATGATCTGTCCACATCTGTGTGTAGGTTCCGCAAATGATAGAACATGTCCTTTTCTTGGCTGTTTTGCAACAAGAATAGCCAATTCTTCTGATGGGTGTGAGACAACTGCATAATGTACATGTCCAGTATCCATGTATTGTGTAGTTTGTAAACCGCAAAATGGATACAGTTAGGTGCATGAGGCCTTAAGGAGAGTTAGGACACCCCCATATACATTTTATGCCCCTGAATAAAGTTTGCATAGAATTTTGTGAAACCCATTGAGAAATATATTCTGATCAGTTAACAACAAATACACATTGAACAATATAGGCAATCAAGCTTTAGGCATACTGCATGGATATATTAAACAGCACCCCAAAATCTATACATAGAGGTCTAGAGAATTTTCTTAAGACTCATATTTTACTTGATTCCTAATCTTAAACCTGACTTTTTATTTAATGAACTACTAAAATGCTTTCACATTGTTGTGAAAACTAATCAATTACCCATTTTCCCAATGACATTTGTGTCTATGACTGACAGCTATGTATGTATACACATGTACACAGAGAATACCAGCAATCACTAATAACACCTCCTCAGGGGCGGACATTCCACCTGTGCAGCCGTTTCAGCTGCACAGGGGCCCAGTCTATGAGCGGACCCCCCAGCTCAGCTGTCTGTGTGTCTTCAGGAGGCACAGACAGCGGATTGTAATGGTGTAGCAGAGAGCAGCAGGCTCCCCGCTTCACCATTCATCATCACTCCATCCAGCAAGTAGAAGGGGCCCACCTTACTATCTGACTTTAGTCTCAGGACCTACTGCGCCATCCACAGCTCTGAGAAGCAGGGCCTGGGCAGCATGTCCTGAGCTACATCTGCAATGGCACTGCCTCCTTACAGCTCAGTCCTGCCGTGTGGTGGACAGCTTCATGAAGAGTTTGACACCAGATCAGCCAGGCCTGTGCTGAGCCACTTCACTGTGTCCTAGCCCCGTCTCCCATATAGCGATGTCAGTAGCCCCGCCCTGTCTAGTGTTTCGGTAGCTACACCCCCTGGCAGTAGCGCTGCCCACATCTGGTCCTCACCTAGCTCTCCTGGTGCTGAATGTGTGAAGCCTGCAGAAATTTAGGAGGAGGTGAGTGAGGACTGGAGGCTTCCTGTGTGTCCACTGTCCCAGCCAGGCACTGAACCTGTTATTTTTTTTTAACCTGACCCCCCCCCCCTTTTCCCCTATGCCCCTCCTGTGACTGTCCCTTACCCGCATACTGTGAGGCTGCATTCTAATGTATTTTGTGGTCCGCGATCATCAAGATATGGATGACGTACATGGGCGATCTGTATATTTTTGCAGACCCATTAACCTAAATAGGTTTGCAGTCCTCATTTTGTTGAGAAGTATAGGATGTGTCACATTTTCCATCTTGTGCAGAATGAACATACAGATGCAGAAAGCACATACAAGTGATTTGCTTTCCGCATCTGTACGTCTGCTCCGCAGAGGATAGAAAATGTGACGTCCTATACTGGTCTGCCACGTGCAGGCCTTAATGGGTCTGCAAAAAAATGCAGATAGCACATGGGCATCATCTGTATTTTTTATTAAAAAGAGACTGGGCACACCTCCAGATAATTGGCCACTGTTTTTAATAGTTAAAATAATTAATTTAAAATAAGTTAGACAGACAAAATTAGAGATAGTGTTTAGACTGACATTTGTAAATTCGGACAAATAATGTTCATAAAATTTTCAATAGATGGTAAGCATTAATGTATAAAAAATCCTAGACAATAGATGACACTAAAAAACTGACTCATAAACTTAAAACACATAAATGACTGGGTCACTTGAAATATCAAATCATTTGCGGTGATTTAAAATGGAGCTCGATAGCAGTCATTAAAATAGCATACGTATAGTCTAATTGCGGAGAATAGCTGGCACTGAACTGGAAGAGTTCCTTGGGAGTTATCGTAAGAGGTAGTAAACTCCGTGTCTCATAGGCAGCTTTGTATTGCCTAATAGCGCATGCAGTGAGAGCAAGGAAAATTTGAGCAAACAGCGGCGTCCCGCTGTGTGTGTGCCGAAACAGTAGTGTCCTGTTAGATTATGGGTATAATGACCTATAGGTCGAAATGGTCTTACCCTTTTGATGCGGCTCTAGCCGTCCTGCGCAGATATAGTATGTTTGCGTTATCTTTTCTTTCAAAGGGTCTTACCCTAACGTAGACTTTTCACGTGGGTCCGCCGGTTTGGCTTCGGATCCAGTTAAGTGTAGTTTTCTACGTAGGTTTTTCCATGGACACTGAATAAAAATCTTTGTCTTTATGGGTAGTGCACTACTCCTTTGGTTAATGGGGGGGTCCGACCAGACGCGTTTCGGGGCTGAGATATCCCCTTCTTCAGTGGTAGCCAGCCAGGGCTGATTACCACTGAAGAAGGGGATATCTCAGCCCCGAAACGCGTCTGGTCGGACCCCCCCATTAACCAAAGGAGTAGTGCACTACCCATAAAGACAAAGATTTTTATTCAGTGTCCATGGAAAAACCTACGTAGAAAACTACACTTAACTGGATCCGAAGCCAAACCGGCGGACCCACGTGAAAAGTCTACGTTAGGGTAAGACCCTTTGAAAGAAAAGATAACGCAAACATACTATATCTGCGCAGGACGGCTAGAGCCGCATCAAAAGGGTAAGACCATTTCGACCTATAGGTCATTATACCCATAATCTAACAGGACACTACTGTTTCGGCACACACACAGCGGGACGCCGCTGTTTGCTCAAATTTTCCTTGCTCTCACTGCATGCGCTATTAGGCAGTACAAAGCTGCCTATGAGACACGGAGTTTACTACCTCTTACGATAACTCCCAAGGAACTCTTCCAGTTCAGTGCCAGCTATTCTCCGCAATTAGACTATACGTATGCTATTTTAATGACTGCTATCGAGCTCCATTTTAAATCACCGCAAATGATTTGATATTTCAAGTGACCCAGTCTTTTATGTGTTTTAAGTTTATGAGTCAGTTTTTTAGTGTCATCTATTGTCTAGGATTTTTTATACATTAATGCTTACCATCTATTGAAAATTTTATGAACATTATTTGTCCGAATTTACAAATGTCAGTCTAAACACTATCTCTAATTTTGTCTGTCTAACTTATTTTAAATTAATTATTTTAACTATTAAAAACAGTGGCCAATTATCTGGAGGTGTGCCCAGTCTCTTTTTAATATATACGATTTTCACTTTCTGAGTAGTGGGGTGCTACTACTCGACTGCGGGCACCCCGTTTGGTGGCCATTCAGACCTGTGCGTCTTAAACTATTTTGTATCATCTGTATTTTGCAGATCACAAAATACATATGGTCCGTGTCGTGTAAATGGGTAAAATGGTCCCTGTAGAATGATCACTGATAACACCTCCCCTGTGTACAACTATCAGTGACTGACAGCTATCTAATATTAGTGATGATCGAGCATGCTCGGCCGAATACCGCAAGTGCTCGAGCGCAATGCTCGAGTCTCCGCCTATCACATTTCCTGGCTGCTACGCAACCAATAAACGTGCAGGTAAGTACTACCCTCACTGTAATGCCGTAGCCATGTTGGCTGCTGGCATTACAGTGATTGGCTGGCCGGAAAGCGTCATTGTATGCTATATAGCACCCGATGACACATGTTCGGCTCATTCTTAGTCAGGGAGAGCTATGCTGAGGAAGGGACAGACAGTGTAGTGAGTGATTTAATAATATTTTTACCACCAAAACTTTTAAGGACTATTGTGTGTGGCAGCAGCAAACTATATTTGTATTGCAACCTGCACTAAATAGCTAAAACTTTACTGACCTAAAAGGCCTTCTAAGGACTATTCTGTGTGGCAGCAATATCTATTTTTAGCGCATCCTGCGTTAAATTGCTAAAACTTTACAAACCCAAAAGTCCTTTTAAGGACTATTGTGTGTGGCAGCAGTAATATATTTTTTTAGAGCAAACTGCGCTAAATAGGTAAAACTTTACAGATTCAAATGTCCTTTTAAGGACTATTGTGTGTGGCAGCAATATCTATTTTTAGCACATTCTGTGCTAAATAGCGTACAATAGTTAGGCCGCTGCAGACAGCGACATTATCTGTGCCACATCTCCAGTGTAAAGTGTGCGCATCCCAAAAATATCTTTGACATCCAGTGTACTTTTTCCGTAGACGGTGTCTGCTGCGGATAGTGACATAACCAGTGCCACATCTGCAGTGTAGCATGTGTGCTGAAAACATTTATCTGTGATATACAGTGTTCTTTTTCTGTAGACGGTGTCCGCTGTGGACAGTGACATTACCAGTGCCACATCTCCTGTGTAAAGTGTGCGCATCCCAAAAATATCTGTGACATACAGTGTACTTTTTCAATAGACGGTGTCCGCTTCTGACAGTGACATTACCAGGGCCACATCTGCAGTGTAAAGTGTGCGCGGAAAAAAAGTATCTATGACTCCCATTTAAATTTTTCCGTAGACGGTGTCCGCTGCGGACAGTGACATTAGCTGCGCCACATCTCCGGTGTAAAGTGTGCACATCCAAAAAATATCTGACATTCAGTGTACTTTTTCCGTAGACGGTGTCCGCTGCGGACAGTGACATTACCAGTGCCACATCTCCTGTGTAAAGTATGCGCATCACAAACATATCTGTGACATACAGTGTACTTTTTCAATAGACGGTGTCCGCTTCTGACAGTGACATTACCAGGACCACATCTGCAGTCTAAAGTGTGCACTTTGGAAATTTATCTGTGACATACAGTGTACTTTGTCTATAGACGGTGTCGGCTTCTGACAGTGACATTACCAGGGCCACATCTGCAGTATAAAGTGTGCGCTTCGGAAATTTATCTGTGACATACAGTGTACTTTTTTGCATAGACGCTGCGGACAGTGACATTACCGGTGGTACCTCTCCTGTATAATGTTTCCTCATCCCAAATACCTGTGACATTCCCCGTAATATTTCATTAGCCGCTGGTGACAGCATTGAAATTGCCTGTGGGATATCTTCTGTGTGACGTTTCCACATCCCAAATACCTTTTTAAATTTGTTTGCGCATACACTTCCAAATCCTATGCTACTGTATGTGTGACAGACTTTCAATCATATATAACATTTAATATGAAGAAGGTGATCAGTAAGGGACGTGGCAGTGGTCATGATGCTGATGGTGCACGCAGAGGCCGTGGCCCTGGGCACGGTGAAACTGTGCCTGCTGCCAGAGCACAAGAAAAACAATCATCCACGAAACCTAGCTTAATTTCCCAGTTTGCGGGGTGTGCAGGACAAAACTCTTGAAGTCAGACCAGTGCGACCAGGTGGTCGGTTGGATTGCAGCAGATAATGCTTCCAGTCGGTTAAGCACCACTCTTTCTTCCACTAAGTCCAGTCTCAGTAGCCAAAAGTCTGCTCAACCCAATCCTCACCCTGATCCTCCTTCCTCCCACCCTGGAGAGTCTGGGCAAACAAGTGATTCCACACTTGGATATTCCGAGGAGCTCGGTCCCTCTCGCCAAGCATGCTTGAAGAGGGACAGATCTTGTGTCCTGATTCCCAAACTCTTGAGCATCCACAATCACAAGAGGATGACGGTGGAAGACGGCAATAAATGTTTAATGAGGTGATCTCAAGAGTTTAATGAAAAGGATGAGACACAGTTGTCAATAACTGAGGCAGTGGTTATGTCAACAATTCAGGAGGATGAGCAGAGTGAGGAAGTGTAAGAGGAGGTGGTGGACGAGCAACGACAGCAGTACAGAGCGGGAGGTATCTGCTGCACTGCAACAAGCTGGAAGAGGCAGTGGGGTGGAAAAAGAGAGAAGGCGGGCCACACCACATGGCATCCAAGCACCGTAATAAGTGGGACGAATGCCTGGGTCCACAATATGTGTCTGCGGGTCACACCACTGCCTCCTCTTCCCCTGTGTTACCTGTTGGACAATCCCCTGTTGAAGGTGCAGGACCGGGTGCCTCCCGCCCTGCACCTGGACCTTTGCAAGCACCATCAGTGACCACATCCACTTCTGTGTCCCAGTGCAGCGTCCAAATATCCTTACCCCAGGCATTTGAACGCCATAGCACTAAATGCGCAACTTTCCAAATTACTGGCCCTGGAAATGTTTCCATTTAGGCTTGTGGACACTTAGGCCTCCGGCAGGCTGATGTCGGCGTCCGTCCCGTGTTACGCAGTTCCAAGCTGCCACAATTTTTCAAGGTGTGCCGTGCCCGGCTTTCACCAACATGTGTCCCGTAACATCACACGTGCCCTGATCAATGCAGTTACTTGGAAGGTCCACTTAACCATGGACACATAGACAAGTATATTTGGCCAGGGACTCTACATTTCCCTGACGGCACACTGGGTGAATGTAGTGGAGGCTGGGAGCAAGTCGTACCCTGGAATGGCACATGTGCTACCGATGCCAAGGATTGTGGGCCCAAATTCCATCAGGGTTTTTGCCACCACCTACGTTATTGGCTCCAACCCCCACTTCTCCTCCTCTGCCTCCTCCACTTCCACCTTGGAATTATCCATGTGCAGCACCAGTCAGTCATCAGTCGGTAGCAGGAAGCTGTGTAGCACTGCAGTGGGGAAGCGACAACAGGCCGTGCTGAAGCTGATATGCTTAGGGGACAAACAGCACACCGTCGCAGAGCTTTGGCAGGGAATAAGAGACTGTTGTGTGGCTTTTGCCACAGAGCCTAGAACCAGTCATGGTTGTGTCTGATATTGGCCGTAACTTGGTGGCGGCTTTGGAGCTCAGAAATCTAACACACATCTCATGCCTAGCTCACATCTTCAACTTAGTGGTTCAGTGGTTTCTCAAAATCTACCCCAATTTTCCTGAGCTACTGGTGAAGGTGCACCGGTTTGTCAACGCTGCAGAAGCGCTTGAAATTGCCAGCTCACCGGTTGTTGTGTGACGTGAGCACGCACTGGAACTCTACGTTCCACATGTTGGCCAGGCTTTTTGAGCAGCAGAGGGCAGTAGTGGAATACCAACTGCAACATGGTTGTCGCCTTTCCAGTCAGCTACCGCTATTCACAAGTGAGGAGTGGGCATGGATGTCTGACCTCTGTGAGGTTTTAAGAAACTTTGAGGAATCAACACAGATGGTGAGCATCGATAACGCTATTATCAGCGTAACCATCCCACTTCTGTGTCTACTCAAATGCTTGATGCTCACAATTAAGGACGACGCTTTGCATGTGGAAGAGGTAGAAATGGGGGAAGACATTACACAGGGTTATAGCCAGACCACCCTCAGTTCATTTTCTCAGCGTGAATTGGACGATGTTTTGCATGGGTGGGAAGAAGAGAGGGAAGAAGATGAGGCGATTGAGAGTCATCCTCCTGATGATGACAGTGAAGTCTTGCCTATTGGTACTCTGGCAGATATGGCTGATAACATGTTAGGCTGCCTTTCCCATTACCCGCGCGCTATATGCATTTTAGATAACACGGATTACTGGTTGTTCACCCTTCTCAACCCCCACTACAAAGAGAACTTCTCATCTCGCATTCCTCTGGTGGAGAGTACAAGCAAAACTGTGCAATACCAGAAGATCCTTGTTGAAAAATTGCTCCAAAACTTTCCATCTGACAACGCTGGCGGCAGAGTCCATAGTTCCTTGGCCAACCGAGGAGGGGAGACAAGAGGAACATAGAGTAGTTCCAACAGAGGAATGGCAACACTCTCTAAAGCCTGGGACAGTTTTATGACACCCCGCCAGCACCCTCACCCTGATGCGTGACCTGATGCGTGTCACAAGTAGGGAAAAATGTTGACAGATGGTGAAGGAGTACATAGCAGACCGTGTCAGTGTCCTCAATGATCCCTCAGTGCCTTACAACTACTGGGTGCCCAAGCTGGACACGTGGCATGAACTGGCGTTCTATGCCTTGGAGGTGCTGGCCTGCCTTGCCGCAAGTGTTTTGTCTGAGCGGGTATTTAGTGCTGCTGGAGGCATTATAACAGATAAGCATATCCACCTGTCAACTGAAAACGCTGACAGGTTGATTCTTCTAAAAATGAACAAGGCCTGGATTGACCATGACGTCTCGACTCCACCAGAGGAAAGCTGATGTACATTAAGGCACTTTAAATGTTTTTTTTATAATGTACTGAATACACTGTATTCCCATGCACCCCTTCTACCACAAACAAGGGTATATGGTTAAATCTTCCTTTTCTCATCCTACTTCTCCTCTTCCATTATATCAACATGCTTATTCGTTGCATATAATGCCCTCGCATATAATGTTTTACAGGGTCATCTCAGCTGCAGGCCCTCATATGTAATTTATTAGAGGGTCAGCTCACCCGCAGGCCATCACCTACAATGTTTTACAGGGTCAGCTCACCAGCAGGCCCTCGCATATGTTTTACACGGTCAGCTTACCAGCAGGCCCTCGCTTGCAATGTTTTGCAGGGTCAGCTTACCAGCAGGCCTTCACCTACAATATTTTACAGGGTCAGCTCACCTAAAGGCCATTGCATATAATTTTTTAGAGGCTCAGCTCACCTGCAGGCCTGCACCTAAAATCTTTTAAGGGGTAGGCTCATCTACAGGCCCGCTACTAATATCTTTTACAGGGTCAGCTCACCTGCATGCCCTTACCTAATTATACCTAATAGGTAATTTGCACGCATGCTGCCTTGCTTGGATGTGGTAGCTGTAGCCATTTCTCAGGCTCCCTTTCCGGAATCGAACCCTGATTCCCCGTTACCCATGGTCACCGTGACATCCGAATGGATCGTCGCCATCACGGGTTACCTAGAGTCACTAAAGCGGCAGCAGGCCTTCGCCCATAATGTTTTAGATGGTCAGATCAGAAGGCCCTTGCTCCTAATATTTTTGAGGGTCACCAGCAGGCCCTCAATCATAATTTTTCAAGGCTGTGTATGATGCCCTCTTTTTGTGTAACAAAGGGTGTATTGGAGTGCCGGTTCCTTGTAATCTTTGGCAGTTCTTTCACTTAGTGCATAAGCTTTAGGAGTGTAGGAGTCCCACTACATGAACAATTGTCCCACAATGAGAATGAAGCCCTCCATTATGTGATATACAGGCTGTATCGGAGTGCCTCTTCCTTGTAATTTTTGGCAGCACTTGCACTTTATATACAAGTAAATATATAGGAAATAATTTTTCCTCTAAAATCGATTTTATCTTCGGCTTTGTGCGTATTATTGTCAGTTTGTGGCTTACTACTCGGACAAAATCATTCCCAGCAGCGACCTGAGACTCCAAGATGCATCCAGACATCCTCCCCATGCTGTTCCTGAACCATTTTGTGGTGTTTCCATCAATTTCTGACCATTTTCTATGAACCAGGCGCCCTCTCCTATTCAGAGCAGGGGGTGCCTGGTTTAATGCTTGGGTTCTCCCATTGACTTCTATTATACTCTATTATACTATCTACCGAGCACCCGAGCATCCCAAAGTGTTCGGCCAGAGCACCCGAGCACTTTGGTGCTCGATCAACACTAATCTATATACACACTTACACAGAGAATGCTATCAATCACTGATAACACCTTCCCAGTTTACAGCTATAGGTGACTGACAGCTTTTTCGTTATACACACTTACACTGAGAATGTCATCAATCACTGATAACACTTCCCCATGTACTTAAAGCTGTTCACAGGGAGTGGTCTTAAGTCAGGGATATAAATATATAAATTGCATGTTTTACTAAATCCTTTCCCACAAATATATCAATCTGCTCAACTCCTCCTGTTCTGTAACATACTGCCTGTAGATTGCATTGTATGTTGTGGTGAAAGGTTCTCTTTAAAGGGGTTGTGACATCATTACATTCAGTATACAAAACTAGTTACTTCTGCAATAAACTTTCTATAAAAAACGCTCAAGTTGTGAGATATTCCCTTTATTTAATAACAATGATGATGGTGCCCCCTAGTATTTAACCTGCATAGCAATGTGCACATCCACTTACTGAGCTGGATCAGCATGGTTGCACTGCCCTGTTCTATGCTTCAACAGTCACCAGCCATATTTGCTGTAAGCCTTGACAGTTACAGGGAGAGAGCTGTAGCAGCAAGGACAGACCCCTGAGAAAGTACATGGTCCTTGAGCTGCCAGCATGAAGAAAATCTAATAGAACAATTGAAGCAATGGATGAGGAGATCTCTAGGCCTATGTGAGGTACAAGGCTGGCTCCAGCTTTGTTAGAAAGAGATTGTTATGTACTATATGATGTCATCAATCATCATGGAATTCTCCCTTTATTGTGATACATCTAATATTTGAATCATAAAACAAAAACCTTTTAATTCTTTTTATATTATTACTTTTTGTAAACTATACTTACTATGACTTCGCCAAAAAGCTAATGTGGGGAATTTATCATGCCCTGCATTCCAGAATTATAACTTATGAAAAGTGGGTGGAAAAGTGAAGGTCGCTAGCTATGTTAATTGCTTTCAATCCAGATTTATCTCTGCAAATTTTTTAAAAGTTGCATAAAAAGTCACAAACTTACTCTAGTAGGGAGGTGTCATATAAAACTGCAGTAGCAGCTCTAAACAAAAGTGTTAGGTTTAACGATGCTCGCAATGTAACAAATATGAAATGTTTGATACATTTCATCCAAAGTATGTCAATGTAAAACTGACTTCAAATATTCCCTCCTGTAAATTTTGCCCAAATAATTAATGAACATATTTCAACATGCTCAAATTCTTTAAAAAATCTGTTGGAAATATAATTATCTACTGTATATAATATAAAACTTTTCATAATTAATCTCTAAGAAAGTATAATACAATAGGTCCAATCTGAGGTTTTAATGGATAGAGTTCACTCTAGAAAAGCGTATGTCACTGCATATATGTATAAAAATAATGTCATAATGCAAAGGGAGACAGTACAGAAAAAAGCTGACTACCAATTAAATAATCATGAAAATGTGGCATTTACACTAATTAAATTGAGCCATCACACTTATGAACAATGCTAAATTGCTCCTTTTGTGTGAAGGCTACAAAATTGAAAGATGGCAAAGTTTCTGAATTTAAAAACAGCTTTACTATAAAACGCAATCCATTACGGATTATTTTTCCTCATTTAAAAGCTACTTCATCTTTAACCCCTTCCCGACCGCAATCTGTATATATACGTGATAGCTGCACATACCCCGTGCAGCTACCACGTATATAAACGTTCTGGCAGCTCTTTAATCCAAGCGCTGCAAAGTGCTTGGATTAAAGCTTCTGCCCCTGCCCTGCTGCTGTCACGGACAGCATACAGTGCAGTAATGCCGGGAAGGGACCAATCAGAGTGGTCCGTGGTCTGTGCAGACTAACCAATCGGATCGTGGCAGTGAAAAAATGCCGGTTTCAGGCTCTGATCTGCGCTCTGCAGATCAGAGCCTGAAATCAGTGTCCTCGTGCCCCCCGATCTATGCAGCCCCCCCATCTGTGCAGCGCCCCCCCCACCCCCGATCTGTGCAGACACCCCCCCGATCTGAGCAGCCCCCCATCTGTGCCCCCTCCATCTGTTCCCCATCTTCCACAGTGCTGCCCCCTCCTTGAGACCGCCCCCTGCTGGCGTGACACCCTCCCTCTCCCCCCTTCCAGTGCTGCCCCCCGTCTGCCCCACTGCTGTGTTTGATGGCAGCGGCTCCATTCCTGAGCCGCCGCCATCATCAGAGTGTCAGCTCTATGCTGACACTCTGCTGTAATTTCTGTAATCCCACAGATGCCGCGGCATCCATGGGGTTAATAGAGGGAGGGGGCTCCCTCTCTCCACTATCGGGGCTGCTGCGCTGCAATGGCAGCCCCGATGGTTGCCATGGCAACCGGACGCTTTGCAAAAGCGTCCGCTGTTGCCACCTACAGGGCATCTGAATGTATTACACTTTGCAATGCAAGAGCATTGCAAAGTATAGTACAGCCCCACTGGATCTTCAAGATCCAAGAGGGACTTGATTAAAAAAAAAAAGTGAAAAAAAATAAAAGTAAAAATAAATAAATTAAAATGTAAAATTAAAAAAATAAATTGCCTTTTCCTATAAAAAATGAAAAATTAAAAAACTACACATATTAGGTAACGACCGTCTCTATAAAGATATCACATGATAGACCCCGTCCGATAAACACCATAAAAAATAAAAATAAAAACTGTGTAAAAAAGCAATTTTTGTCACCTTACAGCACAAAAAGTGCAACAGCAAGCAATCAAAAAGGCGTATGACCCCCAAAATAGTACCAATCAAACCGTCACCTCGTCCCGCAAAAAATGATACCCTATTTAAGACAATCGCTCAACCTATTTAAGACAATTCTTAAAAATTGTAAGAATTGCTTCTAAACTTCTAATAAAATGACATTTCTAAAATGATGCCAACATAAAGTAGACATATGGGGAATGTTAAGTAATAAATATTTTATTAGGTATGACTTTCTGTTTTAGAAGCAGAGAAATTGAAATTTGGAAAATTCTGAATTTTTCCCAATTTTTGGGTAAATTTGGGATTTTTTCATAAATAAAGGTGAAATATATTGACTCAAATATATGACTATCGTGAAGTACAATGTGTCACGAGAAAACAATCTCAGAATGGCGTGGATAAGTAAAAGTGTTTCAAAGCTATTGCCACATAAAGTGACGCATGTCAGATTTGTAAATTTTGACCCGGACACTGGGGCATCAATGACCCTTGGTCATGAAAGGGTTAAAGTGTATTTTAGAATAAGATTTTTTTCCTATATGAAACATTGATAAGATGAATATTTTTGCATAAAACCTTCAGAAATAAAATGTGCAACTTGAATCTTCCAAGTGCCTTTGATGGGTAAAAGACACATGTAAGAGAGTATTCAGGCCTAGTTGTATTTAAATGGAAAGTATCTACTGACAAGGAAGGTACATAAGCATCACTGGGAAATAGATATCAATGTGGACAAAAAAAAGATAAAAAAAATTACATGGTTGGGTTCTTCAGGCCCTGAGGCAAGCCTTCAAGTGACTGTCTATCTAGAAAAAGACATTATCATATACAGTCAGGTCCATAAAGTGACGTCAACACAATTCTAACATTTTTGGCTCTATACACCACCACAATGGATTTGAAATGAAGCAAACAAAATGTGCTTTAACTTCAGACTGTCAGCTTTAATTTGAGGATATTTACATCCAAATCAGGTGAACGGTGTAGGAATTACAACAGTTTGCATATGTGCCTCCCACTTGTTAAGAAACCAAAAGTAATGGGACAATTGGCTTCTCAGCTGTTCCATGGCCAGGTGTGTGTTATTCCCTCATTATCCCAATTACAATGAGCAGATAAAAGGTGCAGAGTTAATTTCAAGTGTGCTATTTGCATTTGGAATCTGTTGCTGTCAACTCTCAAGATTAAATCCAAAGAGCTGTCACTATCAGTGAAGCAAGCCATCATTAGGCTGAAACCCCCCCCAAAAACATCAGAGAGATAGCAAAAACATTAGGCGTGGCCAAAACAACTGTTTGGAACATTCTTAAAAAGAAGGAACGCACCGGTAAGCTCAGCAACACCAAAAGACCTGGAAGACCACAGAAAACAAGTGTGGTGGATGACCGAAGAATTCTTTCCCTGGTGAAAAAAACACCCTTCACAATAGTTGGCCCGATCAAAAACACTCTCCAGGAGGTAGGTGTATGTGTGTCAAAGTCAACAATCAAGAGAAGACTTCACCAGAGTGAATACAGAGGGTTCACCACAAGATGTAAACCATTGATGAGCCTCAAAAACAGGAAGGCCAGATTAGAGTTTGCCAAACAACATCTAAAAATGCCTTCACAGTTCTGGAACAACATCCTATGGACAAATGAGACCAAGATCAATTTGTATCAGAGTGATGGGAAGAGAAGAGTATGGAGAAGGAAAGGAATTACTCATGATCCTAAGCATACCACCTCATCAGTGAAGCATGGTGGTGGTAGTGTCATGGCGTGGGCATGTATGGCTGTCAATGGAACTGGTTCTCTTGTATTTATTGATGATGTGACTGCTGACAAAAGCAAGAGAATGATTTATGAAGTGTTTCGGGCAATATTATCTGCTCATATTCAGCCAAATGCTTCAGAACTCATTGGACGGCACTTCATAGTGCAGATGGACAATGACCCAAAGCATACTGCAAGAGCAACCAAAGAGTTTTTTAAGGGAAAAAAGTGGAATGTTATGCAACGGCCAAGTCAATCACCTGACCTGAATCTGATTAAGCATGCATTTCACTTGCTGAAGACAAAACTGAAGGGAAAATGCCCCAAGTACAAGCAGGAACTGAAGACAGTTGCAGTAGAGGCCTGGCAGAGCATCACCAGGGATGAAACCCAGCGTCTGGTGATGTCTATGCGTTCCAGACTTCAGGCTGTAATTGACTGCAAATTATTTGCAACCAAGTATTAAAAAGTGACATTTTGGGGGGGCGTGGCTAGCCGCTGACTGAGGAAGACGTCTCTCTCCTCTGCTCTGTCACAGTTGACACAATCCTATCCCATTCACTCTAAATACATGGTTAAAAGACCTCAAATCAGATTTATTGTGACAACTAAAGGCCACAAGACCGCTCCGGTCCCGATCCACAACTGAGGCCTAGCGGAAAAAAAAATCCATGGCCTAGATTTGAAACGGAGCGCAGTCTGCATTGGAGCCTCAACCCTAAGCTACAAAGTCCGGATCCAAGATCTACTCAACCGCCCGTCTGGCGAAAGGTACATTACATCACAAAGCCAAGTCAGCCCTGGGCCGGCAGTCTAATATAATAGTATAATATAATATCAAACCGAAAGGTCGCAAGCCCTGAGCCGACGCCATCTTGGGATCCGGCCACCTGGACTTAACGGCCAGCGTCTCAATATTAATAGATATTGGACTTTAAGTACTCTTTGCCCGAATAAAGCACAATATTAAGGGGCTTCAACAGGTTAAGTCAGAGACTTGTCACATAAGCTCACCCTCTCACCACTCTGCAGCCATATTTCGCTCATTGTCACCGCACAGTACTTTCACCACAGAACCGTCCCCTAGTGCTGGACATAAGCGACATAATCATTATCATTTCCATAGGCAGATCGGTCTGTATTTAAGACCTAATTTTGCCTCTAATAGGCTGTTTTTGCCAAAGCAATCTACTTAAAGGGTCAGCGACCCAATTTATTAAAGTGCAACCCTGTAGAAACACAATTCCACAGCCACAAGAGGATATAGAGTCTGATAAAAACAGGTCATATATGTCTCTAAATCTAGTGATGTGGTGATTACTTAGTCTCTGATGAAGCAGTGAGTAAAATCTCCTAAGGGACTTGATCATACGCACATATGATGAAAGTTGGAAGATATAGGGGAGCTTATCAAGACTCTCACAAGCAGTCCAAGGCTCCTTCTCTATCACAATCTGACCTGGATAGATTCATGATGAAGAAAAATCTAAGTAATCAGGGGGTTCCCTCATCCACCCCAAAAGCAACTCTCAATGGCAGTCAATATTTCAGCAAGACAGAGAAAGTGATGATGATGATCCAATAGATGCAGCCTCAGACCTACCAATATCTAGATCCTTCATCTCACAAGCTTTATCCAAAGCATTAAACCCAGTTTTGGAGGAACTATCTTAAATTAAGCGAGAAATGAGGCAAGTGGGTCAGAGAGTTGAAGTTTTGGAGTCCACTAAATCGGCCATGGCTGAATACACGAGCAAAAACTCAACTGCTGTCTCTGTCTACTAGCAACACATTAATTATCTTTATGACTACATTGAAGATCAGGACAATAGAGGCAGAAGAAATAACATACGCATCAGAGGATTCCCAGAGACTGTTTCTATGGAGGCTATCCCTACTGCAGTAAAAGAGATATGCAAAGCGCTGCTGGGTGAGGACTATCCAGACCCAATCACCATTGACAGGGCCCACCGTGCTCTACGTCCTAAACCTAAATCCGGAGAACCCCCAAGGGACATCATATGCAAACTATAAAATTTTGAACAAAAAGATCTAGTGATGAAAAGAGCTAGAGAAAGTGAAAACATTGAATATGAAGGATCCCAAATTCTCCTGTTTCAAGATCTCGCCCCTGCCACTCTTAATAAGAGACGTGTCCTAAAACCTCTCAAAGATCATCTAAGACACAGACATATCGCTTTTAGATGGCTGCTCCCATTTGGGATGCTGATCACCTAGAAAGAGAAGGTGGATATTCTTGCAGCTCTGGAGATACAAGACGTGGACATCCCTGATTGGTCTGCCACCAATGACATTCTTATTCCACAGGATAGCATGACTCCAACTTCATTGGAACATGTGAGGGGAGGCAAATACCCAAAATCCAAGAAAAGACATGGAAAACTAACTCCCAGACGCATTATCTCAGAGAAAGACTGACCGGTTCCCTGATCTCCTGGGATAACTGTTTAAACTTTTTTGTCTGTTGAAAGATAGACATGGTGGCATGGTTGCTGGTTGCACAATCTCCCCATCTGACCCCTCCTGATCTATTTACTTACTGAGATCAATATTTGATCTTTCATAAGTTCTGGTCCTGGGGTTTGGGGCGCTCAGCAATCTATGTTTATGATGTAATTTTTTTTAAATCATAGTCTAGTTGCTTCCTTTACAATGTGTAGCTTTGTCAGTGAGACTGGTTACTACTATTTTGTCTGCAACATGTTTTACTCACTTCTTTATCTTAGTTAAGATTTAAGTTTACTTCCTCACATGTCGTCCCTGAACAGTTTTTGGGGCTCGGTACTTCTGGCCTTGGTTAGAGGTATGGACCTAATAAGGTCCTACAAAAGAATACTAAAATCCCTAGTTACTATTTCTAGCAGAGGATTGATAATTTACTATTCTCATTATGTGTTGACGTTCCTTCTCTTACCTTATAGCCCTTCCCTACCCTCCCCCACCTACTACTGCAAACCCATAGAACCAGTGACACCATCAACTTATCCATCGGAGAATAGAAACATCACAGACCCAGGACACAGTGCTATGTAATTATAGCTTTGTCACTCCTCAGTCATATAGCTACATATAATGTTAGAGGTTTCAGAACTCCTTTAAAAAGAAGCCAGATCCTACATTACTTACATAAAGAAAAAAAACTCAGGTAATCTTTTTACAAGAAACGCACTTTAAAAATAATAAGATTCTGAACCTGTTATTATAATCAGTGGTTTCATAGTTCTTCAGCTCACTCAAATAGGCTTGGTGCGAGTTTAGGTTTCCATAAACACGTAGACTTTAACATGACTGGAACAAAGACAGACCCAAAAGGTCGATTCATACTAGTGAAAGGGACAATAAACTCTCAAATGTACACATTTGCTAACTTTTATGCTCCTAATGTAGCTCAAAAAATATGGTTTGAAAACACTTGGCAGCTGTTTGAAGAATTCAGAGAGGGGATAGCAATTATAGCTGGCGATTTTAATGTCGCCCTTAACCCACAGTTAGATACCTCAACAGGAAAGTCGTCGGTCCCATCAAAAACACTTAACTGCATAAAAAAAACGAATACACAGTAGTAATATTATAGACGCATGGAGAGCAAATAATCCGGGTGAAAGGGACTTCTTCTTTTTCTCCCCCCCCCCCCCCATAATACATACCACAGATTAGACTATAAATATACTGGTTCCTACGCCCCAAATTCCACTCTGCACTGAGACACATATTGGTAATATGGTTCACTCTGAACATGCTCCAGTGTTCCTCATGTGGAAATCACCAGATACTCACCCTAAAACATACATCAGGAGACTAAATGAGACATTGTTAGACAACACGCATGTGAAAGATAAGATTGAGACAAAACTAAGAGATTTCTTCTCTCTGAATATGTCAGAAACGATATCCCTACACATAATCTGGGAAGCTCATAAATCTGTTATCAGAGGTGACTTTATCTCAATAGCTTCTCATATAAACAAACAAAGACATGATTTGGATTTGTGCCTTCCCTGTATGAATGGATGAGAGGATGTTTTCCCTCCCTCCCCCCTTCCTTCTCCCCATAACCTAATTATGGTAATGTAAATATATATTCTTCTATGAGATCTTGAGATTATATTTGTATTTAATAAATTGACCTATGAGCTGATATGAAGATAATTGAGAGGTGTGTTGAGTTATAGATAATTAGCTTTAGTCCAATGATTGGTGGTTTCTTATAGTAGTAGGAGCATTTCACCTATGGCTAAAGGACCTGGGAGATGGTCACATGTCCATGACGTCAGGACCATGTGACCAGGTAGTAATCATGTGATTCCCTCCTTCCCACCTCCTCCTTCCTTCTCCCTATAACTTAATCATGGTAATGTAAATATATATTCTTCTATGAGATGATCTTGTGATTATATTTGTATTTTATAAATTGACCTATGAGCTGATATGAAGATAATTGAGAGGTGTGTTGAGTTATAGATAATTAGCTTTAGCTGCATACAGGACCTGGGAGCATTTCAGCTATGGTTGAAGGACCTAGGACATGGTCACATGTCCATGACATCATGACCATGTGACCAGGTAGCGATTATGTGATTGGCTGACACATGTGCTGTGTGATTGCCACCCGGAAGTGCTGGAATCAGGTAGCATTTTAATGACCAGGGAGCACTAAAGGAGGCTGTCTCACAACATGAACACCCCTGGTACAGATGATCATGGTTAGTGATAATTAATCCCTCCTCTTTAGCCTTTATATGCCCAAATTTGTCTTAGTGTGTTTGTACCTCCTGACGGAGCCTACGCGGCGAAACACGTGTCGAAGTTGAAGCAGTGGGGGAACTGTGTCAACATTTTTCAGCAGCAACATGGGTAGGTAACATGGTATCTGGATTAGGGTGGGACTAGTGGCTTGCAGTTATTGTTATATGCCATCTTTATGAGTAGTATTGCACCGTCCAATTATACCCTACAGCTGTGAATAAGAGCTAGGTAGTTGTTCAATACTAGGGAACAGCAATTGGACGCGCAACTACTCCAATATTCACAGCTTCTGTTAATTGTCTGTTACCTGCTGTATATGGTCACATTATCCCCCATTGTGATTCTCCACATTGTAGAGCCCTTTTGTGTCCCAGTCTCCATGTTCTGTCCCTTTTGAGTCTCACCTGTAATGATCATGTGATTTATATTGAATAAAATGAGATTTTTTTTCCTTGTTAAATCCTTGCTCTTTTTTTGTACAACAAACAAAGACATGACAGAATAGCCGAGCTTTATGACAAGATATCTAAGTTGGAATCCGAACACAAACGTTCCCAGAACAAACATCACCTACTGGAACTTTCCACAACTAGGGATGAGCTTAAGGAACTTTTGAACAAACAATCGGCTAAGTTATATCTAGCTCTTAAACAGAAACTTTTTGCGCATGGCAACAAACCCACTAAATTCATGCTGGCTTTAATAAGACAACGTAAACGAAAATCTAGAATCACGGCTATTCTGAACGAAGAGAAGAAATTAGTAAAAGATAACGTGGAGATAGCAGAGGCCTTTCAACGCATCTATTCAGCCCTATATAATATAGATAAGTCTGATCCTGATATCCTTAGTGAGAAGAAATTGAGATTGACTAAAGAATTTTTAAGTAAAATATAACTTCCCTTTTTTTTTTCAATTAATGGTTTTTATTTTCATAAAAAACACACATGTATAAAAAACACGTGACATGTAACATGTAACAGTACAGGTACATATATCTCATTGTACAAAATATTTTTAAAGTGTACAAAATATTTTTAAAGAGAACACAGTGAAGTAAGGACGTTATTGTCAGCATATTACACCAGAAGTGCTGTTAGGCCAGATATTGAGGATACGTCTCAACACATATGAATCAGGTAACTTAGTAGTCAAGGGGTGGGGGAGAGGGAAAAAGGGAAGGGGAGGGACGGAAGGTAAGGAAAGCAGACAAGGGGTCGGGGGTAGGTAATTCCCTGTCATGATGTACATATGTTCAAATGGAAGACATCATGAGAAATGCCTGAATTCTTTCCACGGGTTCCAGATTTTTAGAATAACTGATCTTGTTCTCAGTTCCCAGTGGGAGATTTCTTCCATTCTATATATTTGGTCTATCTTACTATACCAGCACTCGAGGCTGGGAGTATCCCGAGTAAGCCATAGCTTCGGGAGAAGTAGTCTAGCTGCGCTTAGCATAAGTAAGAAGAGAGAAGCAGTGTATTTAGGGATTTTCTGAACTCCTAGGGAGAGAAGGGTTAGTTCCGGGGTACAGGAGGTATTAGTCTGGCATATTCTGTTGATGGTCTTCAGTATCTCCTCCCACCACCCCCTGATCACACTACAAGTCCACCATATGTGAAAATAAGAACCCTTCTCTGTTTGACATCTCCAACAGAGATCTAAAGCGTCTCTGCTGTACAGGCAGGTTTTGTCCGGGGTTTTATACCAGCGGGATAGAATCTTATAACTATTTTCTTGCACTCGGGTGCATCTAGAGATTTTATGTGGGGAAATCAGTATGGAAGAAATCTCAGCCTCTGATAGGGAGCGTTGTAGATCTCTTTCCCATAGGCCCACCATAGCCGGTTTGGGGCCAGAAACTGAGCTTTTTAGGTTCCTATATGCTGTGGAGATAGTCTTGGAGGGGTATAGCTTAGTGTTTAAGAGTTTTTCAAACCAGGAGAGTTCAGTATGAGTTGGGTTGCATTTGAGTAAAGAAAGAGCTTCTTTTTTCAGAAAACCTAATGCGATAGGGTTATCAGGTTTGATTTTAAAAAGGTCGCATAGCTTTTGGTCGGGTAGCAAGATAACTTCCCTTTTTAACCCTGGAACAAGCAACTAGTCTGTGCTCACCAGTTAAGACCTCTGAAATCTCAGATACAATAAAAAGAATGGCTAAAGGTAAATCCCCAGGACCGGATGGCCTCCCGAAGCATTACTATCTCTCCTTTAAAGAAACTTTACTGCCCCACCTACTTGACTCCTTCAACGCAGAACTATCAGGCATGGCATTCCCACCTCAAACAGTTAACGCCCACATCACTCTGATTCCAAAGCCACAAATGGATCCTAGCTTGTGTTCCAACTATAGACCTATATCACTGTTAAATTTAGACATAAAAATGTACGCTAGGATATTGGCCAATAGAATAAAACCTCTACTAAAAGATACATACACCCTGATCAAACTGGATTCATTCCTGGACGCGAGGGCAAAGATAACACTTATAAAATCATAAACGCTATTGCATTAGCAAAAAATACTGGGACTCCTTTTGTGGTATTGGGAACAGATGCTGAAAAGGCCTTTGATAGAGTGGCATGGGCCTTCATTAAAAGTAGCGAACAAAAAGGAATAAAGTTGTCCTTTGAGGGTGAGAACGGTGCAGACCGCACCTCTCCCCAAAGTACTGCTGTAAGGCGTAATAGGAAAATCAAAGGGGCAGTAACATTTAAAACATGATATTTATTAGTATGACTAAAACATATATAGTCCCCTTACAAAACAAACAGACAGACACAGTCGGGTCCTGGGTACAGATGTGCCACTTGAAAGTGGCTCACTGTACACAGAATCCCTAGGGCGAGCCCTTAATTAAGGCTGTGTGGACCCCAAGGGTCAAGAGGAGCCACAATTGGTGCTGAGAAACACCCCAGCGTGGATGTCCTGAATCCCACTTGGAGAGCAGGTAAATGCCCAGTCGGGGTGGAAAATAAGGGTAGATCTTACCGGTAACAAGTCAAACCGTGCTTGTATCCATCGGACACAGGAGACAGCCGGAAGTGAGTTCTTATCCCAGCACGTGGATTAGGTGTTCCTATGCGAGGGAGGGGTTCTTCGTAGGTAAGGTCATGCCTAATGAAGGGCCACAGGGAGAAAAACTGTCCCTGTTGCACCCTACTTGACCTACTGTGACCCTAATACCCTAACACTGGATCCGTGCCCCGCAAGGGGTGGTCCCGTCCGGAACCTTACCCTGGTCTAAGGTCCCTATGAGACCCTGCCAGGGTGATGAGAGGGACACCTAATCTAGTTAGACTAGAATATATGATGGCAAAACCATGGATAAAAAGAGGGTATGTTTATATGTCCCTATGCATTTCTTCAAATAGAACATACACAGGAAAAATGCTAGTACTGTCAACCTCTTGAATCGTCAGGGGACGGGGGTTAGTACTAGTGTCCGCTGCCTAAACCACTAAGTGTCAGTGATATACTACTGCCACACGCCACATACCCGGCCTCATATAAACTGATTGATGCCGGTCCGGCCAGACGGATGCCACACGCACCAAGGCCTGACTATGTACCTGGACTCTGCCATATGCACTCTAGATACAAACTAACCACGCTATCCATCATTAAGTGGTTAGAAGTAGCCAGTACCTCCCTCCCAACTGCCTAACATAAGCATAGTTCCTTATGTGGCTATGAGGTCTCTCTTAAGTGCAAATAGACTAAGTTTACTGAGTGATCTATTTTAGTCTGCCCTGATCCACCCGTGTTCAGTAGTATATCACTGACACTTAGTGGTTTAGGCAGCGGCCACTAGTACTAACCCCCGTCCCCTGACGATTCAAGAGGTTGACAGTACTAGCATTTTTCCTGTGTATGTTCTATTTGAAGAAACGCGTAGGGACATATAAACATACCCTCTTTTTATCCACGGTTTTGCCATCATATATTCTAGTCTAACTATATTAGGTGTCCCTCTCATCACCCTGGCAGGGTCTCATAGGGACCTTAGACCAGGGTAAGGTTCCAGATGGGACCACCCCTTGCGGGGCACGGATCCCGTGTTAGGGTATTAGGGTCACAGTAGGTCAAGTAGGGTGCAACAGGGACAGTTTTTCTCCCTGTGGCCCTTCATTAGGCATGACCTTACCTATGAAGAACCCCTCCCTCGCATAGGAACACCTAATCCACGTGCTGGGATAAGAACTCACTTCCGGCTGTCTCCTGTGTCCGATGGATACAAACACGGTTTGACTTGTTACCGGTAAGATCTACCTTTATTTTCCACCCCGACTGGGCATTTACCTGCTCTCCAAGTGGGATTCAGGACGTCCATGCTGGGGTGTTTCTCAGCACCAATTGTGGCTCCTCTTGACCCTTGGGGTCCACACAGCCTTAATTAAGGGCTCGCCCTAGGGATTCTGTGTACAGTGACCCACTTTCAAGTGGCACATCTGTATCCAGGACCCGACTGTGTCTGTCTGTTTGTTTTGTAAGGGGACTATATATGTTTTAGTCATACCAATAAATATAATGTTTTAAATGTTACTGCCCCTTTGATTTTCCTTCCTTAAAAGTACCCTGACTAAGCTAGGATTCCCTGACCCTTTCATTAAGGCTATCTTCTCTATGTACATCTCCCCAAGTGCAAACATTAAAGTAAACAATATTCTCTCTCAGCCTGTCCAGATAAATAACGGGACGAGACAAGGCTGTCCCCTCTCACCAATACTCTTCATTCTCACGAATGAACCCCTTTTACAATACATCAGACAATCCAACGAGATAAATGGTTTGGTCTGTGGTGATTTGAAAATTAAACAAGCAGTGTATGCTGATGATATATTATTAATGGTTTCTAACCCATTTCAGGCCTTCCCTGCTATAATTAAGATTTTCACCACATTTGGTTTCATCTGAAATTTCAAAATAAATTTGTCAAAGTCTGTGGCAAGGAACATAAATCTCCCATCCAAACTTAAAGAAAATTTCCCATTTGAATAAACACATTCGTACATAAAATTCTTGAGAATAAATATTACACCAGATTTATCTAAACTATATGAGACCAATTTCCCCCCTCTGCTAAAATCCATACCAGTAACATTAAATTCCTGGTCACCTTCCTTTATCTCTTGGTTGGGCAGACGCAATATTTTCAACTCCTTAATTGTTCCCAAATGACCTATCTACTTCAAGTTCTCCCTGTAAAACTGCCATGTAGCTTTTTTAAATCCTTTACGAAAATATGTTCCTCTTATATTTGGGGGAACATAAAACCCAGAATCTCTAACAAGATCCTGCTGCGTCCCTTTCTAAAAGGAGGAATCGGTTTCCCTTCGATTAAAAGATATCACAGGGCAGTTCACCTTAATAGGATTATTGACTAGATGAGGAAACCAGACCATAAACTCTGGATTCCCTTAGAAGAAAAGCTGGTTGGTTGCTCTATCAGGCCTTTATTATTATCAGAACCTGGGAAGGCTCCACAACCAATAAAAGGAGATCCACTTGCGTCAACTACCCTGTCGATTTGGAACAATCCCGAAATAAGAGAAACTTGTCTCACCTTTCCCTCCCCCTTATGACTATCAAAGACTGCCTAAGTCTTAACACAGACAGTTTCAACATTCTACCCCCACAACTATGAAATTCAACATTGCTAGTAGATGAGTTATTAGACAGTGAGGGTACCTTTCTAGACTCCTCAGCTTTAATTGCGAAATTTCAATAAAATAACTTTAATCAGATACAATCCACATATCTGAAATCTGTCACATGCTCTATTCTAAAAAGGATCAAAGAAAATCTGACATTAACATGGTTCGAGAGACTAATTTCTCAAACCCAATACTCCATGAGGATTATCTCCATTGTCTCTGGAAACTTATTACCAATAGAATACTCTTCCTTTCTTTATTTTATAAAGGAAAGGGAGAGGGATTTAGATGTGAAATTCTCAGAAAAAGAAACACAGATTGTATTGAACACTCCATGGACTATTTCTAGGTGTGTGACTATACAAGAGAATGCATACAAAGTCCTCACAAGGTGGTATTTAACCCCAGTGAGATTAAGTCAGATGTAAGGCGATATATCAAACAGATGCTGGAGATTTCTCTCAGAAAGAGGTTCCTTCTTACACATCTGGTGGACAGACCCTAGAATTAAAATCTATTGGGAATCAGTTTTTAAGCTAATAAGAGATATCCTCGAATGAAATGATGATCTACTTCCTATTTGTCCAAGAATAGCCCTCCTGACTCTATTGCCCAACTCTTTAGCAAATCTTAAACTATCCCTCTTGAGAATTCTGCTGGCAGCAGCGAGACTACTAATTGCTTCAAACTGGAAGTTAACTATATCTCCATCGATTTCTCAATAGAGAGAAAAAGTTGAAGCTCTAGCCAGGCTTGAGGAACATTCTCACTGGGAATCACGCTCACATCACAAATACACAAAAATATGGAATCCTTGGACAACTAGGAAAGATAACATAACTCACCACCAGCTCAAGGAACTGGATCCCTCGGTCACTTAATTATTTGCAGATACATCCCTCTGTCTCTACAAAGCTTACCTCTACAACACTGCTGGTTGCCTGGTCACTATTTCAAGACCCCACATGTCTGGTCGGTTCGCTCTGGACTCGAAGATCAAGATTTTCATATATATTTTGTCATATGTACCCCCCTCCCCCCCATCCCCCCCATCCCCCCCATCCTTCCATCCCCCCATCCCCCCTTCACTCCCATTACTCTTTGTCCTTGTTTGTTTAACCTCTTCAACTCCATTATTTGGAGAGTTCCAGTTCAAATTCCGGTTATTTCATTGGAGTTTGCTCCTAATATGGTAATTGAATGTGCAATGTTATACTGCCTAGACATCTACAGAACAACTCAGCTCCCCTTGCAGGGATCCCTATCCAAAGATATGATAAATGCTTAGGCTTCTCCCTATCACAGCTCTCATCGGCTTCCCATGATATGCCTACTTGTACAGGATCTTGTCAAGTTGTATCCAAGCATTAATTGTTTACTGCACAAAATATGCTTTGTGAACCAATGATTGTTTCACTTAACTCCTGTTTTAAAATCAATAAAGATTTTTTTTTTTTAAGTGAAAGTTTGATTTATGATTATTTTTATGTCCCATTACTTTTGGTCCCTTAACAAGTTGGAGGCACATATGCAAACTGTTGCAATTTCTACACAGTTCACCTGATTTGGATGTAAATACCCTCAAATTAAAGATGACAGTCTGCAGTAAAAACACATCTTGTTTATTTCATTTCAAATCCATTGTGGTGGTGTATAGAGCCAAAAATGTTAGAATTGTGTCCATGTCCCAATATTTATGGACCTGACTGTATACTATTTGAGAACACTGAGCTAATAGAGGGTGATCCCTGTCAGGGCCCTTTATCTCTTGGCCAGAATAAAGATTGTTTACAACCAGTGTCTCTCTCTCTCTCTCGCTCTCTCTCTCTCTGGGGTACATGTTCTGTTCTGCATTACAGACAGACCATTAATTTGGATGGACACTGTGCAATACTTATCTTCTCCTTTTGGTGGGACTTCAAGAAATTTAAGCATCTTCTAGCAAGTTTTCCTATTACCAAGTTTTCCCCCGATTAAAATTGATTGTTTAGGGTCCCAGCATGGGTATATTTTGTGGTCGTCTTATTGTGAAGGGACCCTTTAACAATAGCTTGTCCAAAGAGAATAACTTTTTGAAAGAGAACCTATCACCACAATATGCAGGCAGTGTGTTATAGAGGAGGAGAAGCTGAGAAGATTGGTACATACTTTTTTGGAAAAAGATTTTGTAAAACTTGTTGCTTATAATCTCTTGCTTTAAACTGCACAGTAAATGAATATTACTTACTACAAACACTTGTTCCCAATAATATGTCTGTATAAATGTTCTGCTGATCAAACAATGAACTAGTAAAATAAAACTTGGTAGTGGGCCACATAGCAGCCACGTTCCACCCACATCACACCCACACCATGTGGCCATAAACTCACTGTTATTCGATTTCTGAGGGGGATTTTATGCATCAAGAAACATTTCCATTTTATCAGCATTTAACAATTTTTTAATATGTCATAGCTTTTTTGGTCCAATTAGTAGACCTCTGGAGCTTAGAGAGGCAGGAAAATACCAAGTTCAAATGCCGCACGCCTTCTAATTCCAATTTCCTAAATAAAAGCTGTTTCCTTGTTAAATGATTAAATGTTAATGCATAAATAAATGATAACACCACACATTACAGAAGTTATTGAACAACCACAGAAAGTTTCCTTTACTCGTTTTTTTTTGTATAATTTGGCAACCATATATCACAAAGCACAATGTAGATCAATCACTGGCTCCATATACTTTGCTGTAGCACTTACTGTTCTGAAGCTGTTTTTCTCGAGATTGCAAGTTGGAAAGAACTTGATTGTAGTGGTTGAGAAAAGCTGCTACATCTGCATCCAGAAACATTGGCCCCTGTTCCTTTTCTTTCAGTTGTTTTCCCTGAACTTGCAAGGATCCAATTGAAGGCTTAAAAGCTAGTAGACGGCCAACTTCAGCCTGTTTTAAAGACAGAAAATAGGCAACTGCATTGAAAGCAATATACTGTAAAACTGAACTAAAATGAAAAGAGCAACAGACTAATGTAATTTGTTATGTTTTCCCCATATAAGGGCACTCAGTTTAGATTATTACTATGGAATATTCTAAATAGTATTACTGCAAGGTTCCTTAATAATCACAATTATAATGGAAATAGCATACAAAATACAAAGGCTGATATGAAAGAGAGCAATGATCAAACTAGACCACCCATTTTGGTGCCAAGTTTTGCTACCCATGGCTCTAGCATCTGCAGTAGAGATGGCCTTGTGGTTTGCCTGGCGGTTCGCGATTTGACGAACTTTGGCTGTCGCGATTTGCCAAACATGTGAACATATGGCGATGTCCGCCGGCGCCATATTCTTTTGCATTGTGACAAACTTTGACCCATGACAAATCGATCAGGCATTTCAGCACATGGACACACCCCCGCCCTATAACAGAACCCGATCTGGCAGCCATTTTACATTATATGTTTTGCCAGTGTAGGGAGAGGTTGCCTTGTGGAGCAGGGACAGGCTATTAGGGACACCAAACTCTACGCCACAAAAGTCAATTTAAGGACTGGTATAGGTGTGCTATCGATAAGTGTGATATAGTGTGGGGTGTGATATACTTATATACTTTCTAACATAGTATATTATAGTGCATTTGTATTGTGCAGCAGATGTGTGTGGTTCTGCTGAGATACTGCAGCTATATAGAGGGACAAGCGCTATTGAAGCAACTATTTGCAACGGGTATGATATATTTGTTGCCCCCCAAAAAACTGACTGAGGGGTGTAATATATCTGCTTCCACAAAATAATGATTGACGGTTGAGATATACTTGTTGCCCCAAATAAACAGGGTGGTGTGATATATCTGTTGTGGCAATAAAAATAATTGAGGGTTTTGATATACCTGTTTCCACAAAATACTGATTAAGGGGTTTGACATACCTGCTTCCACAAAATACTGATTGTGGGCTGCAATATATCTGCTTCCACAAAATACTGATTAAGGGGTTTGATATATCTGTTTCCACCAAATATTGATTGAGGGCTGCGATATACCTGATTCCACAAAATGCTAGTTAAGGGGATTGATATACCTGCTTCCACCAAATATTGATTGAGGCCTGTGAGATACCTGCTTCCACAAAATACCGATTAAGGGGTTCGATATTGTCAAGCTCTAACAGGCGAGCTTTAGGGAAAAAAGCGAGGAGAAAAACCTACTGGCAGATAACAGACGGGAACGAGGTACCGAAGCACAATCCCAGAGTAGTCAGGCAAAATCCAAGGTTAAGCGGAATGCACAGGGTCAGAAGCTGAGGTTGGTCAAAGTTGGTAGATGGAAAGTCAGCAGGGAACAGCAAACAAAATGCCTAGGTAGCTTCGTATGTCTCACCATAAGGTGGAATAACTCAGTACTGAGCCAGGATCTAATAAGGTCTTTATAGCCAAATGGTGTGGGTGTGGACCAGGAACCTCCCTCAGCAAGGCCACAGCTATTATCTAAATATGCGCAGTAGCTGCTGGGGCACCCATAGTTCTGCCAGGCCGAAGGGACGCCCGTATCCCAGCTTACTGACAGATATATCTGTTTCCACCAAATATTAATTGAGGCATGCAATATACCTGCTTACACAAATACTGCTCTTCTCTAGGGACTGAGGCACAGGGTCATTTTGAAAATGACAGGCAAAGGAAGAAGTATGCCGTTCTGCAGGGGTGTTAGGGTCGGGCAGGTGCACCAGGATGGAGCCTAAGTGGAGAGTTGGAGAAGGCACGTGCGATTACTTCAAAGGACGCACCAGAGTTGGTTGAGTGGCTCATTCTGCCTTCCTCTTCTGCACCCTCCTCATCCTCTGTATCTGAACCCTACTTACTCTCTGCTGTGTGCACTCCCAAAGACACCACCACCAACATAGCCCCTCCACTCGAGTCAGAGGAATTATTTTTCCATCGATTTCCAGACCTTACCGATGAGCAGCCATTCTTGGCATCGGATCAGGAATAGGAGGCAGCAACGGCCGCTACCCAGCGGTCTGACCACAGTACCCAGATGAGCCAAAGGACGGAGGTCTCAAATGTCAGTGGTGGTGAAGGTGACGATGAGGACGTGGCGATGGATGTCATGTGGGTGCCCAAAAGAGAGAAAGAGGAAGGGAGTTCAGAGGGAGAGACAGAGCAGCAGAGAGGGAGAAGCAGGCAGAGCTTGCATGGCACAGGAGGCAAAAAGCAGACTGCAAATGTATCTGAGCGAGCCATCCACCATGCATGGTCACTTCTGGCTCTACCAGGACACTGGCACATGGCTCTGCAGTGTGGGATTTATTAACGTGTCAGCTTCTAACAATAGTGTTGCTATCTGCAGCCTGTCCCGTCAACGCATCAAGTCGCGGTAAGCCAACAGTCACCTAGGGATGACTGCCTTAAGAAGGCACCTGGCCTCCCATCACCAACCCCAGTGGGAGCAACGCCATCAGAACCCACAAAGCAACACTCCCAGTGCTCCATGTCCTGCCTCTTCTCCTTCTCCCATTTGTCCTCTACTCCACCGTCCACCGTACCATTGTGGAATTCATCTGGCAGAAGGCAAGCTTTCATGGCCCAAATGTTTGAATGTTAAAAGTTGATGACGCCGGATAACCCTCTTGTGCAATGGTTGACCGCTGGCTTATCGGAACTGCTAGCCCACCAACTACTGCCATATAAACTGTTGGACTCGGAGACCTTTAGAAATTTTGTGGCCATTGGCACACAACAATGGAAGGTCCCCAGAAGGAAATATTTCTCCTAAAAGGGCATCCCTGAGCTATATGGCCATGTTCAGCGGCAAGTGAACATATCTGGCACACAGTGTCGGTGCCAAGATACATCTGACCACAAACATGTGGTTGAGCAAAGATGGGCAGGGAAGGTACATAACTTTAACTGCGCACTGGTTGAACCTTTTGACGGCCATCAAGCATGTAACCCGTGGCTCCCATATGGATTGGCTGTTACTGCCACGGATTGCATGCAGGCCTGCCTCTTTTTCTCCTCCTCCTACTCCATCCTCCGTCTCCTCCTCAGCTGACTCCTCCTTTTCCACTGCTACTGCCTCTTCCGCTGCGCCCCCAAGATCCCCAGAACCTATTTAACGTGCCAGGTGAAGCATTGCCATATTCTGCTGCGGCTGTTGTGCCTGGAAGCCAAGAGCCACACCGGTCCTGCGCTGCTTTCAGCTCTGCGGTCACAGGCTGATCAGTGGCTAACTCCGCTCAATTTGACAGTTGGTAAAGTGGTGTGCGACAACAGTGCCAATCTGCTGAGCGTGCTGAAACAGGGCAAAATGACACACGTGTCGTGCATGGCACATGTCCTGAACTTACTTGTGCAGTCATTTGTTGCCAAATATCCCGTGGTCCAGGACGTCTTGCGGTAGGCCCAGAAAAATCTCTGGCCATTTTAGAAGATCTTACACGGCCGTGGCTCGCCTTGCTAACGTTCAGCGGCAACACCACCTGCCCGTCAAACGTCTGATTTGTGACAGCCCGACGCGCTGGAACTCCACCTTGTATATGCTTGATAAGCTGCTCCAACAGAAACATGCGGTTAACGACTACCTGTACGAACTCTGCAGCAGGACAGGTTCTGGGGAGCTTGGCTTATTTTCACCATGCCAGTGGCTGCTCATGCGTGATGCATGCAGACTTCTGCAGCCATTTGATGAGATCACCAAACTGCTCAGTCGCAGCCAGGGCACCATAAGTGACAATGTACTTTTTGCCTACTTACTGGAGCGTGCATGGCATAGTCATTGATCAAGCTGTCGAGGAGCAGGAGCTGGAAGATGAGGAAGTCGCAATGCTGAATAAATTCCCAGGTGGTGCTACTCCATCTGAGACAAGTCAGCAGGAGTCTGAAGAGGAGTCAGAGGAGGATGATGGTGGCTGAGGGGAGGATGAGGAGGAGGAGCAAGAAGAGCAGGCTTTGAGGGGAACTTTAAACTTTTCGGGGATCCATGGTGTTGTCCGTGGCTGGGGGGAGGAGACTGAGGATGACATTCTACTGGGTGATAAGCAGGAGCCCAAGAGCTCCACTGCTTCTAATTTAGTGCAAATGGTGGCCTTCATGTTCCAGTGTTTGAAGAGGGACTTCCGTATAAAAACCATTATGGACAAGGACCAGTACTGGGTGGCAACGTACTTAGACCCCTGGGACAAACACAAAATGGCAGACATGTTACCACTTACCAGCATCACATAGGGCTGGCAGAATGCAGCATTTCCAGGCCTCACTGTGAGAGATGCTGCATTCTGCTATTGAGGGCGCAGGCAGAGGAATTTCCACCCACAGCTAAACAGGTGTGGGCACCAATCCTACCGCACCTGCAAGAAGAGGGCGGTTTGAGGATGTGTTGGTCACTTCGGATATGAGATCATTCTTGCAGCCAACCCATCGACAGCAGCCCTCTGGGTCCAGCCTCGGGGAATGCCTAGACCGACAGGTGTCCGACTACATCGGGTAAACGGCCAATGTGGACGCTCTTAGAAGCGAGGAACTCCTGGACTACTGGGTCTTCATGCTTGACCTGTGGCCAGAGTTGGCACAATTTGCCATGGAACTCTTGGCTTGCCCGTGGTCGAGTGTCCTTTCTGAAAGGACGTTAAGCGCAGCAGGGGGGATTGTGACCGATAAGGGCACTTGCCTAGCTCACGAAAGTGTGGGCTACCTCACATTTCTAAAAATGAATGAGGCATGGATCTCAGAGGAATTCAACACCTGTGGCAACCATGTGTCATTGAATTTCCTCATGCCAGCCCACACATATCCACCACCACCCAGAACAAAGAATGGTCCTTGTCTTATGTACATACAGCGGCATAAAAGGCCTTTTCTGTTAGGTGAATGCCTAATTTTTGGGGCCTCTACTCCAGTGGTCCATCATGCTTCATTTTATTCCAATAATAATAAAATAATTTATATTTTGAATGTGATTAAAGATGTATGTTTTATACTGTCAGAGATTAAACATTAACAAATGACCTAAAATCTTTCTTTGCACTGCACTCATGTTACACAAACACAACCTCTATTAAAAACATCTTTCAAAATAGATATTTTCAAGAAAAGTAATAATCCACTTGTTAATTTCAAGCAGTGTCTGGGTTGTAAGGCTCGGGGAATATGTTGTTTTGCTGTAATAATATCTGGAGTCTTGAAATCTCTTGTTCCTGCTGGGTGCACTGCTGCTCTAGCTGCGAGACTCTGGCTAATAGGGTCTCCTGGTTCTCCTTTAACTTGTGGATCTTTTCTTCTGCTCTGCTCTTCACAGACAAAATGACACCTTTCTTACTTCTTGCATCATGGACATCACATGTCTCCACATTAACAAGTGTGTGAAATGTTCCAGCTTGAAAAAGGACTCTTTGATAACCTGAAAGGTTACTTTATATTTTTATTTATTGATCATCAGGCGATACACGTTATATAAAAATAACATTAGCAACATTAATCTTTTTTTTTTCCCCTTTAACCCCCCTTTAACATCCCCCCTCGCCCCCCCCCCCCCCCGCAATGCGTCTACGTTCACCGCCAGTCCTCGGAAGTTGTGAGAAGTGAGGATCGGAAGTTCTATGGATTCCAGTCTCCCTAGATTCCAATCCATTTTTTCTCCATGTTTCTCTGCTTATACAGAATATACTTATCTCTTAGTAATATTCACCAGATTTATCCATGTATTCATAATGGGACACTTTCTCGAAAGCCAGGAACGTGCTATCATAAGATGTGCCAAAAACATTATCTTGAGTAGAAGATTTTTTTTATATTGCTGACAGCTCACCTTGGCCAGCTCACCTAGTACCCAACATTCAGCAATAAAAGGGATCCGCACCTTCAGTTTCCCTTCAATATATTTATGAATAACTCCCCAATACTGTTTCAGCTCTGCACTGAACCAAAACATATGGAGATAGTCCGCTTCAGGGAGATCACACCTAGGACAATTAGATTTTTTCCTAATCCCACATCTATTAAGCCAGATAGGTGTAACATAAAGTCTATGTAGAAGATTAAACTGCACCACCACATGGTTAAAATTACGTGAAACCAATTTTAAATTCAGAGTTACCTTCTGCTGGTCATCCAAATGGTTAATTGGACACTCATTTTTCCAAGTCGTCTGGCAAGGAGAAGAAGCATCTCCATCGAGTTATTAATACATTTTTTAAAAAGTGAGAAATCTTCATCTTCTGATCTAAATTCCCTAACCACTCATTAAATTGTGCTAAAGTGTCCATTTGAAGCCAGTTTTTTTCCTGTATACTCAAGAGTGCTGATCTTAACTGTAAATACCGAAACCATTATAGTTTCTGTGCTTTTTCTCTCTCTGATAATTCTACAAAAGAAATAATATCTCCATTACTTACTGCCTGTGTCAAATATACAATATAACTTTTTTTGCCAATATTGTTCCTTAACTAGTGTGTCTAAAGTTTTAAAGTGATGCTTATACCATAAAGGAGTACATCCTAGTGAACCTTTTACTCCACACCATACTCTAATAGCCTGCCATGACTTCACATAAAGATTCCTGGCTAATCTAAATTCCCTATCCGAGTTGATCAATTGAAAAGAGGCTAAAAAAATTATCATATGGAGATCTGTTAACTAAATCCCTGCAAAGTGGGCTATCCTTCCATTCACGAAAAAAAAAAAAAAACGGTGCAGCTAAAAAAATAACCCTTAAAACAGGGGAGATTAACTCCTCCACATTCCAGGGGCTTATAGCAATATTCTAATTTAAGTCTAACCCGTTTTCTGCCCGAGAGTAGATCGTTAATAATTCTTTCAATCAACTTAAAATACCTATTCGGGATCCGAACTGGAGAATTCCTAAAGAGATAGAGTAACTAAGGAAGAATCACCATCTTGACTAAAGATATTCTATCAGCCTTTGATAAAGGTAAACAAAGCCAAGTTGTTATTTTTAACCTTAACTTATTTATCAATGGCATCAAATTGAGTGGAATAAAGTATTCTCCCCTAGGGGAGACTGTAATGCCGAGATACTCAGAAGAATTGGCAATTTTCAAAGTGTTCAGTGGGCTATCCTTGGGAAATACTAATTGATCTAAGGGCGTCATTGCTGTATCTAATGGCATAATCGTGGTTTTATCCCAATTTACATCCAGACCTGAGGCTTGTCCAAAAGAGTTTATCATTTCCATAATGGTTAAAAGAGTAAGTTTTGTCTGTTGAATATAGAATAAAATATCATCAGCATATAAGGAAATATGGTCTTCCGTTCCCAATACCCTGAACCCTAATATCCTCGGATCTTGTCTAAGGCTACTTTCACACTTGCGTTCAGAGCGGATCCGTCTGGTGTCTGCACAGACGGATTCGCTCCTATAATGCAGATGATGGGATCTGTTCAGGAAGGATCCGTCTGCATTATAGTTTTTTTAGAAAAAAAAGTGTGAAGTTGCTCAGACGGATCCGTCCAGACTTTACATTGAAAGTCAATAGGGGACGGATCTGTTTGAAAATTGAGCCATATTGTGTCAACTTCAAATGAATCCGTCCCCATTGACTTACATTGTAAGTCTGGACGGATCCACTTGCTCTGCACGGCCAGGCAGACATCCGAACGCTGCAAGCAGCGCTCGGGTGTCTGCCTGCTGAGCGGAGGACAAACGGTGCCAGACTGATGCATTCTGAGCGGATCCGCATCCACTCAGAATGCATTAGGGCAGTACGGATGCGTTCAGGGCCGCTTGTGAGAGCCTTCAAACGGAACTCACAAGCGGAGCCCCGAACGCTAGTGTGAAAGTAGCCTCACCCTGGCAGCCAAAGGTTCGACATAGATATCAAATAAAAGAGGAGAGAGTGGACATCCCTGGCGAGTTCCCCTAGTCATGGGAAAACTTCTTTTAAAGCGCCCATTTATATTTAATCTTGCCATAGGTGATCTATAAAGAAGTTTTACCATGTTAATAAACCTAGGGCCAAAGCCCATCCTATGAAGCACTCTCCATAGGAACCCCCACTTAACTCTATCAAATGCCTTAGGCTACTTTCACACTGCCGTTTCAGGGTCCGCCTGTGAGATCCATTTCAAGCCTCTCACAAGCGGCCCAAAACGGGTCAGTTTAGCCCCAATGCATTCTGAATGGATAAGGATGCGTTCAGAATGCATCAGTTTGCCTCCGTTCAGCCTCCATTGCGCTCTGGAGGCGGACACCAAAACGCTGCTTGCAGATTTTCTTGTAATCATTTTATAATACTTATGTTTAAAGAGGAGGTCTAGGTTTAACCCCTAAAGGACCCTGCCATATTTCACCTTAAGGACAAGGCCATTTTTTGCAAATCTGGCATGTGTCACTTTATGTGGTGATAACTTTAAAACGCTTTTACTTATCCAGGCCATTCTGAGATTGTTTTTTTTCGTTGCATATTGTACTTCATGACAGTGGTAAAGTTAAAAATTAGATTTTTATTTAGAAAACAAAATACCAAATTAACCCAAAATTAGAAAAATTAGCAAATTTCCAAATTTCAATTTCTCTACTTCTATAATACTTTTTAATACCTCAAAAAATACTTATTACTTTACATTCCTCATATGTCTACTTCATGATTGGATCATTTTGTGAATGCCATTTTATTTTTTGGGGATATTAGAAGGCTTAGAAGTTTTGCAGCAAATCTTGAAATTTTTCAGAAAATTTCCAAATCCCACTTTTTAAAGACCAGTTCAGGTCTGAAGTCACTTTGTGAGGCTTACATAATAGAAACCACCAAAAAATAACCACATTTTAGAAACACACCCCTCAAGGTATTCAAAACAGATTTTTATAAAATTTGTTAATCCCTTAGGTGTTCCACAATAATTATTGGAAAATGGAGATCAATTTTTTTGATTTTCACTGTTTTGGCAGATTTTCCATTTTTCCATGCAAGGGTTAACAGCCAAACAAAACTCAATATTTATTTCCCTGATTCTGTAGTTTACAGAAACATCCCATATGTGGTTGTAAACTGCTGTACAGGCAAATGGCAGGGCGCAGAAGGAAAGGAATGCCATATGGTTTTTAGAAGGCAGATTTCACTGGGATAATTTTAAGTTGACATGTCACATTTGAAGACCCCCCTGATGCACCCCCTAGAGTAGAAATTCCCAAAAAGTGAACTCATTTTGGAAACTACACCCCTCGAGGTATTCAAAACAGATTTTACAAACTTTGTAAACCCTTTAGATGTTGCACAAGAATTAATGGAAAATGAAGATAACATTTCTGAATTTCACTTTTATGGTAGATTTTCCATTTTATTCCATTTTCTTCAGCTAACAAAGCAAGGGTTAACAACCAAACACAACTCAATAGTCAGATTTTGCTGGACTGATTTTTGACACCATGTGCCATTTGAAGCCTCCCTTGAAGCACCCTTAGAGTAGAAACTCCAAAAAAGTGACCCCATTTTGAAAATTCCAGGATTAGGTTTCGTTGGTACTATTTTATGGTACATATGATTTTTTGTTGCTCTATTTTACACTTTTTTTGAGGCAAGGTAACAAAAAATATAGCTGTTTTGGCACAGCTTAAATTTTTTGGTATTTACAACGTTCATCTGACAGGTTAGAACATGTAGTATTTTTATAGAGCAGATTGTTGCGGAAGCGACAATACCAACTTTTTTGTTGTTGTTTGTATCAGTTTTATATAATAAAGCATTTTAGAAAAAAAATATGTTTTAGTATCTCCACATTCTGAAAGCCGTATATTTTTTTGGGCGACTGTCTTATGTAGGGGCAAATTTTTTTTCAATACAAGATGATGGTTTGATTTGGTACTATTGTGGGGTGTGTATGAATTTTTTTTTTCTTGCTATTACACTTTTTGTGATTTAACGTGACAAAAACAGTTTTTTTAACACCATTTTTATTTATTAATTTTTTTATGGTGTGACCTAACCTGAGGGGTTAGGTCATGTGATAGTTTTATACAGCAGGATCTTACGCGGAGTTACCTAATATGTATACTTTTTTATTTACTTTATTTATTTACTAGTTTTACTAGTTTTACACAATAACAGCATTTTTGAAACAAAAAATAATAATATTTTAGTTTCTCCATATTCTGAGAGCCAACATATTTTTTTTGGGGGGGGGGGGGGGGCGATTGTCTTAGGTAGGGGCTTATTTTTTGTGGGATGAGGTGATGGTTAGATTGGTACTATTTTGAGGGGCATACGCCATTTTGATAGCTTGAAGTTGCACTTTTAGTGATGTAAGGTGATAAAAAATAATAATTTTTAGCAGAGTTTTTATTTACATTTTTTGATGGTGTTCATTTGAGGGGTTAAGTAGGTCATGTGATAATTTTATAGAGCCGGTTGATACGAATGTAGCAATACCTAATATGTCTACTTTTTTCATTGATTTAAGTTTATAATATAATTCACAATAATATCATTTTTGAAACAAAGAAAAAATCACGTTTTAGTGTCTCCATATTCAAAGAGCCATAGGCCATAGTTATTTTATGTTTTGGGTGATTGTCTTAGGTAGGGTATCATTTTTTACGGGATGAGGTGGCAGTTAGAATGGCACTATTTTGGGGTGCATATGATTTTTTTCATTGCTTGCTATTACACTTTTTGTGATGCAAGGTGAAAAAATAGCTTTTGATACAGTTTAAAAAAAAATTTTTACTGTATTTTTTTTTGGGGTGGTCTAATCCCCTTTACAATGCATCACAATACTTCTGTATTGTGATGCATTGGCTGCAAGTGTATTTCAGACTGTCATACACTTTTAGCCTGCTTGCCTATGAGATCCAGGGGGCTGGATCTCACAGGCGCTCCCGGAAGGCAACCATGATGCTTAAGGAAGGCATTGGGATGGCTTCCCTGCCATCGGGTCCCCGTCATAGCAGCTCAGGAACGCGATGGGAGCTGTCTCCCTCCCTGCACACATTGCACGTGCCGTGGTCAGCACTGACCGCAGCACATCAAGGGTTAATGCACCGGAATCGGTGATTTCACCGATGCTGGCGCATGTAGCAGGGGTCCAGCTATCAGTGACTGCTGGACCCCTGCTGCGGATCCGGCGGGCGCATCTCCTGCAGCCGCCCAATCACAGCGCTGTACAGGTACGGTGCTGGTCCTTAAATCATAGACATCTGTGCCATGCATGTACAACGCAGGTCCTTAAGGGGTTAAACAAAAAAAAAAAACACAGACTTATATGAGCCTCGATAACATCTTCAGTTGCTTCACTTCACAATCGAACAATTAAAAAGTGATTGAAAAGGCATACACTACCTGCTCAGTTAAAATGCTATAAAAAATAATTATATATATATATATATATATATATATATATATATATAGCACAGGTCCATCAAGTCCACCCTTTAATCCTAAGCAGTTTAAAACAACAAAAATAACTGATGCACATTGTCAGGACAACATAAAAGTACAACCTATTTCCCTATTTCCAACACCCTTTCTGTTCATTTGTCTAAAGCAGTTGGTGACTAATATAGTTGTATGTCAAGAATTTTACAAGCACAGCAGAGATTTCAGAGATATACACCAATAGACTTGCTGCCAAAGTTATCCTACCAATAAGTTTCTATGACTGGATCTGTGCCACTGATCGTGAAGTTCATGAAAGCGCTATAATTTAAAGTTTATTCCAAACTGTAAAACCGTCTTACAGATATGTCATAAGACTGATCTCTGGAGCCATTACTTTGTTCATTTTCAGGATATATGATCAACGCTACTAGCCTTCCTTCTTTAAGCCTTCTTTGCAGCACAATAAACTGTGGCTTGCTTTGACACAAAAGGCAACAATATACTGTACTGTAGCATTTATGCAGGACAAGGCTCACTTAAATTTAAAGGAATTATTAACTTTTATGGGCAGCATAAATCTTATAGCAATGATGAAACACTGATAATGTTCCTTTGCAATATCCGCCATGCATGTATTCTGGATGTCGGGAGTTTGAAGATGGGACCTACCCATGAGATGGGCACCACAGCTGATACCTGTGAAAACTGTCTGTAATCAAACATATCTCAGAACACGGACACTTTATCCTCCAGATAATGCAGTCAATAGCAACCATGCCATCTGAGGGAGATGGCTAAGTTTTAAAACAGATTCTGCCCCTCCCCATTGAAAACACCTTATGATGACTCCATTGTAAACCTTCTAATAAGCTTAAAGGGGTTGTCCCATTTCATTAATTGCTGTTAATCAGTTTCCCCAAGTGTCCTTGAATAATCTTCTAAATAACTTCCATTTCCTAACTTGCACGGTTCTCCTAAAAAATGCCTTCATCTGCGCCTCTGTTGTCTACCTGTATCCCATGGATACGGCCAGATACTTGCGGGGCTTGTATGTGCCGCGCCTGCGCACAATGTCCTACCTTCTCCCCAGCCGGCCGCTCGAGAACGCGCACGCATGGCTGTTTTACAAGCTGGGGAGGCGTGTCCTGCATGCTGGAGATAGTGCCGGGGAGAGAGACTGTCTGCCTGCTACGCTGCTGTCCTGCAGATTCTAGAGGAGGGAGGAGGGCCCGGTGGCAGAGGTTAGTGATTGATATGCTCCCCTGGGCCCTATTAGTCACGGGCCGACTCCTTCTGGGCGCCGGAGCACACGGCGTCCTCGGTTGCTATGACGCCGTGCGCTCCCTCCTGCCACCGGAATACAGTGATACATCTTATAGATCATAGCAGTGTATTACTGTTTTCCGGCAGCATGAGGGAGCGCACGGCGTCATAGCAACCGAGGACGCCGTGTGCTCCGGCGCCCAGAAGGAGTCCAGGCAGCAATCCACAGATGACCCCCCCACCCCATAAGTGCCCTCCACAGATGCCCCCCCACCCCATAAGTGCCATCCACAGATGCCCCCACCCCATAAATGCACTCCACAGATGCCCCCACCCCATAAGTGCCCTCCACAGATGCCCCCCCCACCCCATAAGTGCCCTCCACAGATGCCCCCCCACCCCATAAGTGCCCTCCACAGATGCCCCCCCCACCCCATAAGTGCCCTCCACAGATGCCCCCCCCCACCCCATAAGTGCACTCCACAGATGCCCCCACCCCATAAGTGCACTCCACAGATGCCCCCACCCCATAAGTGCCCTCCACAGATGCCCCCCCACCCCATAAGTGCCCTCCACAGATGCCCCCCCACCCCATAAGTGTCCTCCACAGATGCCCCCACCCCATAAGTGCCCTCCACAGATGCCCCCCCCCCATATAAGCTGGGTAATAGGTCAGTGATAATATCAGACACCGGGAAAGCTGGGTAATAAGTCTATAAGACTTATTACCCAGCTTTCCCGGTATCAGATATTATCACTGACTTATTACCCAGCTTTCCCCGTATCAGATATTATCACTGACTTATTACCCAGCTTTCCCGGTGTACAATATTATCACTGACTTATTACCCAGCTTTCCCGGTGAACAATATTATCACTGACTTATTACCCAGCTTTCCCGGTATCAGATATTATCACTGACTTATTACCCAGCTTTCCCGGTGAACAATATTATCACTGACTTATTACCCAGCTTTCCCGGTATCAGATATTATCACTGACTTATTACCCAGCTTTCCCGGTGAACAATATTATCACTGACTTATTACCCAGCTTTCCCGGTGAACAATATTATCACTGACTTATTACCCAGCTTTCCCGGTGAACAATATTATCACTGACTTATTACCCAGCTTTCCCGGTAAAGCTGGGTAATAAGTCAGTGATAATATCTGATACCGGGAAAGCTGGGTAATAAGTCAGTGATAATATTGTTCACCGGGAAAGCTGGGTAATAAGTCAGTGATAATATCTGATACCGGGAAAGCTGGGTAATAAGTCAGTGATAATATCTGATACCGGGAAAGCTGGGTAATAAGTCAGTGATAATATTGTTCACCGGGAAAGCTGGGTAATAAGTCAGTGATAATATTGTACACCGGGAAAGCTGGGTAATAAGTCAGTGATAATATTGTACACCGGGAAAGCTGGGTAATAAGTCTGTAATATTATTGTACACCGGGAAAGCTGGGTAATAAGTCAGTGATAATATTGTACACCAGGAAAGCTGGGTAATAAGTCAGTGATAATATCTGATACCGGGAAAGCTGGGTAATAAGTCAGTGATAATATTGTTCACCGGGAAAGCTGGGTAATAAGTCAGTGATAATATTGTACACCGGGAAAGCTGGGTAATAAGTCAGTGATAATATTGTACACCGGGAAAGCTGGGTAATAAGTCAGTGATAATATTGTACACCGGGAAAGCTGGGTAATAAGTCAGTGATAATATTGTACACCGGGAAAGCTGGGTAATAAGTCAGTAATATTATTGTACACCGGGAAAGCTGGGTAATAAGTCAGTGATAATATTGTACTCCGGGAAAGCTGGGTAATAAGTCAGTGATAATATCTGATACCGGGAAAGCTGGGTAATAAGTCAGTGATAATATCTGATACCGGGAAAGCTGGGTAATAAGTCAGTGATAATATCTGATACCGGGAAAGCTGGGTAATAAGTCAGTGATAATATCAGACATCGGGAAAGCTGGGTAATAAGTCAGTGAATATATCTATCTATATCTAGCACAGATCATATGGCTACTAGCTAACATGCATTTGGGCTGTAGTGATTTATTGTTTTTGCTGCACAGAATGGGTTTGTAACACAGGTTTTATGTGTAAAAGTGTATTAGAATGCAGGACAGCCACAAGTTACTCCATTAGTTCACTAGCATTGGTCAGTGGTCACTGAGTGATTCCCCAGCAGGGGGATGGGCTTTACATACTCTGCAGGCTCCATGTGGATGACTCATCCACATGAACGAGCACGGACTGAGCTCTGAGGGTGAGTCATGAGGAGGCGTGGCCTTCACTCAACTGCCTGAGAAGCAGGAAGTTATCAGGACATTTACTGCTGGTAAGATTGAAACAGCAAAGTGGGACAACCCCTTTAATAGGAAGACTAATAATCTCCATAGACTTCAAATAGTAAACTATTCCAGTCTATAGTAAAAGAGATGGAATGATAACATGCTCAAGTCCCTAAAAATAGACGTAAAATAAATAAATATGAAAAAATATTAAAGAGGTTGTGCAGACAGTACATATTGAGGAACCATCCTCAGGATAGGTAACTGATATCTGATCATGGAGGTCTGATTCCTGGCACCCCTGTCAATAAGCTGTTTGAAGCACTATTCCCTCTTCAAGATTATACTGTGCATTGTCTTGGAGGCACAGTTCAATTACAAATGCTTGCTTCATTTATTTGAATGGGACTAGCACTAGTAAGTACACTGCTCCACTGCTGCAATGATGATGATGATGATGATGTATAGTCTTGTGTACACGCAGTCTTACCCTTAGGGCCTCGATGCGCTTAGCTGGCTGAGAAGAAGGCATGACACTTTGCCATGGGCCACAAATACCTAGAGAATAAGACACCTATTCCTGAGACCAATTTCCTAACACTTATCAATTGGAAAATCAAGAAAAAGGGAAGATGGGAAGGGAGGGAAGGTAGGGGGATCTCAAGGTTCAAAGGGTTCGGACGAGATATAGAAAATATGAAGAGAAGAAAATGTATAAACGTGAGGAAAAGGTATCTTTAAAATTAGAAGGGACATTACCAACTGTGAATTTATAGACTAAGATTTAGGAAAAACCCCAAAATTATATGAACCAAAAATAAGTGTTATATAGGAAGATCAAATGCCTGTTTGAAAAGTAGTTTTCAGTGCACGTCTGAATGAGAGAAGACTGGGAATCATTTTCAGGGCAAGAGGTAGGTGGTTCCAAAATCTGGCCCCTTGAGCCGAAAGGATCTACTTCCACGTCTGATCTTACTAACTTGTGGGATGTTAAAATTCGCAGCGTTACTAGACCTCAATGTCCTCAACGGGTACCTGGTGAATTTACATCACAGGTACAAGGGCCCCACACCATGGAATACCCTATGCATGAAGAATCCAATCTTGAACATCACCCGTTGTTGGACGGGGAGCCAGTGCAAGGCATTAAGAGAGGGAGTGATATGCTCTCGGCAGGCAACACCCGTTAGTAGCTTTGCTGCGGCATTCTGCACAAGTTGAAGTCTATGCAAGTTCTTCTTAGGGAGTCCCATGTACAAGGCATTGCAATAGTCCAACCGACTGCTGATCGCCGCTCCGACCAAGGCTTTCCTGAGAGATGACTCGCGGTGTAATCTTTAAATGGAGGCAGTGCTCTGCTTTTCAAGCTGTTTGGCTGGGTACCAGGAATCAGACCTATCCTCCTACTTTATGTACCCTAAAATGGTACCAATAAAAATGAAAATTTCCCACAAGAAAACAAGCCCTCACACAGCTCTGTATACGGAAGTATAGCTTAAATTTTTTTCTGTATTGTGGCATGACGCCAGCCTGTTAAATGCAGAATTCTGTTATTTCTATAATGCCTTTATCTTGGCTGTGCGCTTTCTTCTTAAGGCACCTTTACCCGAGTAGATGATTGGTACGATTGAGCGACGAATGAGTAATTTCTTGGTAAAGTGAACATTTCAACACTAACCCTAGTCTATAATAATATATAATTTTTTTAATGCTATTTAGGACCCTGTACTACCCTATGCAAACTGTGAGGGTCTCCCTTAATGAGATATCTGTGGAGACTTGGTTCTTTGGCCAAAAAACAGCCATATTCTAATCTGCCACTGTTTGGTAGCCCAATGGAAAAGTTTTGTTATGACACTACATGTCCAAAATACTAAAAACGGTCTTGTCATTTATGATCAAAATACTCTGGTCATTAATAAGTCAGTATGCTTCAAATATCTGCATGCATACAAACCTCACTTGACAGCATATCTTTTGTCCATATAAGTAATGGCTATTAGTGATTATGTTCAATGTTCAAAAACTAGCAATGGTGTTTTTTTTATAAATTCTTAATTAAAGGGGTTTTCCAAGATATGTTTACTGATGACCTATCCTCTTTAAAGGTGATCAGTATCGGCGGGGGTCCGACACATAGGACCCCTGTCATTCAACTGTTTGAAAAGCTACCGAAGCTTGCAATCGTGGTATTGCCTACTCGCATCTTTCCCTAGGCCATGTGAGATCATGCTCATTGGTCACATGACCTGAAGTGAATATTTATGCGAATTATGTGAAACAGAACTTAACAATTGCATATAATATAGCTCACCTTGCATTTCTGTAACTGGGTTTTGACTGCTCCTGTTTCGGAGGCTGTTGTTTGTGCTTTTAGCCAGTGTTCAGCTGTAATTGCTGCATGTTCCAATTGTTGTAACTGGGAGTAAAAGGCAATGATGCTATTTTGATATTCCAGCCAGGAAAGTTTCTCGCTCAGTAACTGACAGAGGTCTGTCCACCGGCTGTTCAGATGTTGAGAAGACTGTTTGATGCTGTCTGCATTAAGGCCATCTAGAAAAAAAAGCATAAATAACATCATTAGAAATAATTTGCACAATATTTAAAGTTATGTTATGGATGAAAGAACAAAAATTGGTTTGTAGCTGGTTGTCACTTATGTTTCTTATAAGAATCTAAAGATATGTTTTAAAGAAGTTTAAGGGTTCAAAATGAAGTTTCCGTGAGGGCTGAACTGTTATGTTTGCACAATCCATATTTGGATACAAATGTTTACCTAATCTCAACCTATTGAAGGTTTGTGCAGGAAGGTGGCAGATGAGGTTTAACAGTCACTCGTGCATACTAAATGGTAAAACACTGGGTAACACTGAGATGGAAAAGAACTTAGTACTTTTAGTGAACAACAAATGTAACTATAGAAACCAATGCCAGTCAGCTACTACCAAGGCCAATAAGATCATGGGTTGCATAGGGGCCATAGATGCCCATGATGAAAACATAGTCCTGCCACTTTACAAATTACTAGTCAGACCTCACATGGAGTACAGTGTACAGTTCTGGGCTTCTGTGAACAAGGCAGACATAACAGAGCTGCAGAGGCTTTGGAGAAGGAAACTAAAGTAATAACTAGAATGGGTGGACTACAGTACCCTTAAAAATTATCAAAATTAGGATTATTCGACTGAGGGTCAGATCTAATAATTATGTATAAATTCAGTATGTCAGGGGGCAGTACAGAGAGCTCTCCCATCATCTATTTATACCTAGGACTGTGACAAGGGGACATCATCTGCGTCTATAAGAAAGAAAGTTTCTACATCAACATAGAAAGGGAATCTTTATGGTAAGAGCAGTGAGACTATGGAACTCTCTGCCTGAGGAGGTGGTAATGGTGAACTCATTAAAAGTTTTCAAGTGGAACCTGGATGTATTTCTGGAGTGTAATAATATTACATGTTATACAGGGTGACCCATGAAAATGAAGCCCACCTCCAATATCAACAAATCAAACTGCCTAATAGTAAATATCTCTTAGTTGCTTATAGCAACCAATCAGAGCTCACTTTTCAGTTCCTACAGGGCTCCTGGTGCCACTGGGGTCTTGGGTTTAAATTTGACCAGGGACAACAGCTGCATGAAGTTTTTATGTTCTTCTTCTTCCCACACTCCAAAAAAATATACAAGTTGGCTTCCCATAAAACTGAGCCTAGTGTGTGTTAGGGTCAAGCACCTATATGGCACTGACTTCCCAGGGGGATTTCTTGCATACCAGTTTTGCAGCAAAATTATTTACTTTTGGCCCTTGTCGCAACTTTTCAAAAGTGGTGAGAAAAGGGGATATGGTGTGGGAGAAGGGCAGGGCCAGTACATTTATATTAATTCACACTAGTTTTCTGGCATTAGACAGGAATCTACGTCAGCTAGGAGGCTGTGATAGAGTTTAGGCTGTTGCATGGCCAGGGCAGATTGTCCATAGACCCTGAAGGGCCCTCCTCATGGCCGGCTAGTGGATGTTTTTGGGGATGTATTTTGTGCTGCTGGCAGTATTTTGTGATGGGCTGTAACATTTGGCTCTGTTGAGGTGGCATAATGTGCCACAATATGGTATTTCTAGCTCTGCCTTCCATCAGTTTGGACCTAACTACAAAATGGGGCCACTTTTAGTATTTTTTCCAGGGTGACTTTAAATTCCCAGTCCGCCCCTGTGCATTGCCTATCGGAGGATGAGACAAATGTATGAGAAGCCTGAGTCTCTACATAAATGTAGTGCATCTTTCTGCTGTGCGGGGGGAATCAAGATCAGAGTGAAAAATGGCAGTCTTGATAAATGTCCCTCATTGTTCATACAGGATATGAGTCATTACCTAAAGTGTATTGAATTATTTTACTGTCTTATGTACTCAGTAGATGATTGCATAATATATTGGAAGTAAGTATTCCTTAATCATACCTTTCATATAAGTACATTAGAACTGGCACTTTAACAAGTAAATCTGTCAGGAATACTTATCATTGACTGGACCAGCTGGAAAAAAAAAATCCTATGTGTGTGCAATTAATAAGATCTACTAAGAAAATGTAACTGCAACAAATGTTAAACAATGTTTGTCACCTCCTGCCAAGAGACATTTATTCTTGTATTTATGTATGTGTTCAGATGGTAAACCAGTATTAAGGTTATTAAGCTGTTTTTATATAATGAACCAGAACTTGAACTCGACTTGAAATAAATTTGTTTTCTAATGACATAGCAGATTTCTTATAATGTTTCTTCCATTATACAAAGACTAAATACAATCAATAAAATAATGATATAGGTATCTGTGCCCTAAATAGTTTAATAAGAGTGTACATTCAGAGTATACAGGCAAAACCCATATATCTACTGTAATTGTCAGCTAAGTGCTTGTTTATCCTATATCAGTGATGGCTAACCTCCGGCACTCCAGCTCCTTAGATATGAAAAGCATGCTGGGAGTCGTAGTTTCACCACAGCTGGAGTGCCAGAGGTTAGCGATCACTGTACTCTAGCTTTTCGATCCAGGATGCTTGTGCTTTCAAATAGAAGACAGAAGTGTCTGGCAGTGACTTATTTCCCAGGAGAAGAAAAAAAAATCTAGCATTGAAACTCAACAAGGCTGATCCTTGAGGGAAAAAATTGTATATCCAGCGTATTACAAAATCCTTGATACTTTATTGAAACAAAATTAACAACAGAAAAGACGTCAGGTGCATGAGCAAAAAAAAAAATCATGTATTCTCTGTTGTTATTTTTACATCCATAAAGTACTTTGATGTGTATGGGAGCCTTAACAGTATCAACATGATAACAGTCTTCTGGTAGCACAAAATTTCCCAGATTTACCTCAAAGCACCATGTGGGTGTAGATTTAGGGGGAGATTTATCAAAACTAGGGTAAAGGAAAACTGGCTTAGTTGCCCATACCAACCAATCAGATTCCACCTTTCATTTTTCAGAGCTCCTTTGAAAAACGTTAAGTGGTATCTGATTGGTTGCTATGGGCAACTAAGCCAGTTTTCCTTTAGATCAATTTTGATAACTCTCCACCAAAATGTACGAAGGGAACTGTAGGATTATGTAAGTTAACCCTATTTGAGCCTTTTTCCTCTAACAAAGGTGGGGTGAGTCAGGGTGGAAATAGGTGATATTTAGTGTTGAATGAAGCAAGCTTCGGATCATAGATCTGAGGTTGCTTCGGTTAAAACGTAATATGCATGCTGTATGTGTGGTTATCACCACATCTGAAGTCGCTCTGGTGCCAGCTGGTACCTTAGTAGCGAAGCCAACTTCAGCCAAGTCCAAAGTTATTCACCAAAGCCTTGTAAGATTTCGGTAATAACAAATTTAACCTCACTGGAACCCATACATTTGAATGTTGTATGTACGTATTTCCATACAGCATTCAAACTAATATTAAAATTATTAATTAATAAAAATTAAAAAAATAAACAGGCATACTACATTTTCAAGATGTCCAGTGGTAATAGGGTTTGAAGGGTACAGGATTACATAAAGGAGAAGAGAAAAAAATCCTAAACTTTCAGATTCGTTACCATTTTCCTCTTAAAGTATCCTCCTTTTTTGTTCCTTTATATGCCCTGCCCCAATACTCATTATTATGTTGGCAGACTATTGCCTAGTGTTTATTGACCCAGTATTTTTTTTTTCTCTTTTGTATAGCGTTGTGAACCTTTCTATCAACCTTTATCATAAATATACTGCTTCCATATACATATACTACAATATGTCACTTTAACTTTTTTTTTTTTACCCCCTTCAGTCTCGGAAGGGCTTTTTTCAGACTAACATTATGAGTTCCAGTAGGCTGTTCTACCAGAGAACACTGTCAGGTGTTATGGCAATGCTTGCCGGCGCCATTGACTATAATGAAGTCCAGCGGAGAGACGGCTGCTACCCTGCAAATATGCAGCATGCAGAGGTTTTTGTTGGACTAAATTCTGACATATTTGCAGGGTGCTGACCACCTTTCAGCCTGATCCCATTATAATGCCAGATCTCCGCCTGAACAGCCTACTAGATCTCATAACGCTAGTGCAAAACTTGCCTCTTTAGATCCATGGGTTACCATAATTAAATAATTACTGACATACCACAATGTGAGTTTACATTTTTTGCCTCCACAAGTAAACAGAACATGGGCTTAAATATTAACTGCAATGCTGTATTCACCTGCATGTAGAAAACTAAAGCCACAGGTCTCCTTTGTAAAGAGATGATACTATTAGCCATATCTTTTTCTGCATTGACTTCACCACTATGCAAGCCTAAGCACTATTGGTCTACAGGGGTGTGTAAACTTTTTATATCCACTGTATATAATTAGCATGTATGGGTGTGCAGTATATGATCTACAAGAAAGGAATCATACACAAATTGGTTGACAGTGTCTTCTACGTGAATGAGTGGACCAAGCAAATGCCACAAAAACATCCCCCAGATAATAATGCTGCCTCCACCAACTTGTGTTCTTCTATCGATGGTTGCAGGGTGTTTTCTGATGTTTTTCACCTGATACACCAACATTCATCCGCTTGATAAAGCAGAAAATGTGACTAATCAGAGAAGGCAACTCTTTTTCATATCAGCTAATGAAGTTGCCAAACAATAAACTGTCAACTGAGTGCATCTTTCATTCAGAATTAAAGGGGTTGGCCACTCTCTATGTATTTGCTGCTACTGCTTGGGAGGCAGGGAAAAGGTTAATTTCCTAATGTATGTCAATAAGCAGATCTGCCTGTATTTTGCATTATCTGAAGCCACGTCCCCTGAGCCCGCTCTGCCCTGCAGCTGAATCCATCCATGGAGGAGACGGAGGATGGAGTAGGATGAGGAGAAGAAGAGGCAGGCCTGCATGCAATCTTTGGCGATAACACCAAATCCACACGGGAGCCAAGGGTCACATGCTTGACAGCCGTCAAAAGGTTCACCCATAATAAAAGTTATGTACCTTCCCTGCCCGTGTTTTCTATACCACGTGTCTAAGGTCTGATGTATCTTAGCACCGACAATGTGTGCCAGAGATATATTCACTTGTTGCTGAACGTGCCCATATAGCTTTGGGATGCACTTCTGGGAGAAATATATCCTTACAGGGACCTTCCATTGCACTGTGCCAATGACCACAAATTTTCTAAAGGCCTCCTAGTCCACCAGTTTATATTCTGGCCGTTGGGCAAGAGGGTTAACCGGCGTCATCAACTTTTTCTGTTTGAGCATTTGGGCCACAGAAGCCTGCCTTCTGCCAGATGAATGTGACGATGGCACAGTGAAAGGTGGAGTGGAGGACAAATGGGAGGAGAGAGGAGAAGGAAAAGAGGCAGGACGTGGAGCGTCGGGAGTGTGGCTTTGTGGGTTCCGACGGCGTTGCTCACACTAGGCTCGGTGATGGAAGGTCAGGTGCCTTCTTAATGTGGTCGTCCATAAGTGACTGTTGGGCTTACTTCGACTTATGCGTTGACAACACTATTGTTAGAAGCTGACACGTTAAAAAAAGCACATTGCAGAGCCATGTGCCGGCATCCTGGGAGCGCCAGAAGTAACCTTGCATGGTGAATGGCTCGTTCTAGATACATTTGCAGCCTGCTTTTTGCCTACTGTGCCCTGCAAGTTCTGCCTGCTTCTCCTCCTTCTCCCTATCTGCTGCTCCGTCTCTCCTTCTGAACTCCCCTCCTCTTCCTCTCTTTTGAGCACCCACATGATAATATAAGATGCCTTTATTGTCACTGTACAGTACAATGTAATACAATGTACAATACAATGAAATGTTGTTTGGAGCAATCCTAGATGCCATGGACAGAGGAACAAGAACTGATATTTAAACTAAAGCATTACACTAGAAAAAAACAAAACATTGCACTAGAAACATTGCACAAAACATTGCATGATCGTCAATTTCATCACCACTGACATTTGAGATCTCGGAGTAGGCAATAACAACAGGGACCTCCTCCTTGGGCTTATCTGGGTACTGTCATCAGACCGCTGGGTGGTGGCCGTAGCTACCTCCTCTTCCTCATCCGATGTCTAGAATGGCTGCGCATCAGTAAGGTCTGGGAATGGATGGGAAAATAATTCCTCTGACTCGAGTGGAGAAGCTATTGTGGTGTCTTTGGGGGTGCACACAGTAGAGAGTGAGGAGGGTGCAGATACAAATGATGAGGAGGGTAGAGAAGCAGAAGGCTTAGTGAGCCACTCAACCAACTCTGGTGCACCCTTTGAAGTAATCACACTTGCCTTCTTCAACTTCCCACATAGGATCCGGCCTGGTGCACCGACCCGACCCATACTAACCCTGCGGAACTGCCTGCTTCTTCCTCTGCCTGTCATTTTCATAATTACCCTGTGCCTAAGTCCCTAGAGAAAAGCAGTATTTGTGGAAGCGGGTATATCGCAGGCCTCAATCAATATTTGGTGGAAGCTGGTATTTCAAACCCCTTAATCACTATTTGGTGGAAGCATGTAGATTGTAGCCCTTAATCAATATTTGGTGGAAGCAGGTATATCAAGATCCTTAATCAGTATTTTGCGGAAGCAGGTATATCGCACCCCTCAGTCAATATTTGATGGAAACAGGTATATCAAACCCCTTAATCAGAATTTTGTGGAAGCAGGTATATCGTAGCCCTCAATCAATATTTTGTGGAAGCAGAAATATCAAGCAAGCCCCTTAAATCAGTATCTGGTGGAAGCAGGTATATCTCACCCCTCAGTCAATATTTGGTGGAAACGGGTATATTGAACCCCTTAATCAGTATTTTGTGGATATCAAACCCCTTAATCAGTATTTTGTGGAAGCAGGTATATCTCAGTCCTCAATCAGTATTTTGTGGAAGCAGATATATCGAACCCCTTAATCAGTATTTTGTGGAAGCAGGCATATCTCTGCCCTTGATCAGTATTTTGTGGAAGCAGGTATATCACAGGCCTCAATCAATATTTAGTGGAAACAGGTATATTTAACCCCTTAATCAGTATTTTGTGGAAGCAGGTATATCTTTGGCCTCAATCAATATTTGGTGGAAACAGGAATATTGAACCCCTTAATCAGAATTTTGTGAAAGCAGGTATATTGCAGCCCTCAATCAGTATTTTATAGAAGCAGATATATAAAACTCCTTAATCAATATTTTGTGGAAGCAGGCTTCAATCAATATTTGGTAAAAAACAGATATATCAAACCCCTTAATCATTATTTTGTGGAAGCGGGTATATCACAGGCCTCAATCAATATTTGGTGGAAGAAGGTATATCAAACTCCTTAATAAGTATTTTGTAGAAGCAGGCATATCTCACTCCTCAATCAATATTTGGTGGCAGCAGGCATATCGAACCCCTTAATCAGTATTTTGTGGAAGCAGGTATATCACACCCCTCAATTATTTTTTTTGCCACAACAGTGATATCATACCACCCTGTTTATTTCGAACAACAGGTACATCGCAGCCCTCAATCAATATTTTGTGGAAGAAGGTATATCACACTCCTCAATGAGTTGTTTTGGGGCAACAGGTAAATCACACCTATTGTAATTAGTTTTTCCAGTAGCGTTTGTCCCTCTATATAGCTGCAGTATCGCAACAGAACCACCCACACACACTGATGAGGACAGTATACTACTACAGAGGGATCTAGATAGATTGGAGGCTTGGGCAGATAAGTGGCAGATGAGGTTTAACACTGATAAATGTAAAGTTATGCACATGGGAAGGAATAATGCAAGTCACCCGTACATACTAAATGGTAAAACACTTGGTAACACTGACATGGAAAAGGATCTAGGAATTTTAATAAACAGCAAACTAAGCTGCAAAAACCAGTGTCAGGCAGCTGCTGCCAAGGCCAATAAGATAATGGGTTGCATCAGAAGGGGCATAGATTCCCGTGATAAGAACATAGTCCTTTACAAATCGCTAGTCAGACCACACATGGAGTACTGTGTACAGTTCTGCGCTCCTGTAAACAAGGCAGACATAGCAGAGCTGGAGAAGGTCCAGAGGAAGGTAACTAAAGTAATAACTGGAATGGGGCAACTACAGTACCCTGAAAGATTATTAAAATTAGGGCTATTCACTTTAGAAAAAAGATGACTGAGGGGAGATCTAATTAATATGTATAAATATATCAGGGGTCAGTACAGAGATCTAGCACATCAGCTATTTATCCCCAGGACTGTGACTGTGACGAGGGGACAACTCTCTGCCTGAGGAGGTGGTGATGGTGAGTACAATAAAGGAATTCAAGAGGGGCCTGGATGTATTTCTGGAGTGTAATAATATTACAGGCTATAGCTACTAGAGAGGGGTCATTGATCCAGGGAGTTATTCTGATTGCCTGATTGGAGTCGGGAAGGAATTTTTTATTCCCCTAAAGTGGGTAAAAATGGCTTCTACCTCACAGTTTTTTTTTTTTGCCTTCCTCTGGATCAACTCGCAGGCTAACAGGCCGATGTACTATGTTAATATGTTATATCACACCTATCGATAGTACATTTATACCAGTCCTTTAAAGGACTTTTTTGGCCCAATTATCTAGCGTTTGTTGGCCCTAACAGCCTGTTCCTGCTCCATAAGGCAGCCTTTCCCTACACTGGCAAAATACAGAATTTAAAATGGCTGCCAGATCGGGTTCTTTCATAGGGTGGGTGGGGGTGTCCATGTGCTGAAACATCTCAATTGGCTGTCCTGTCCCACCTGATGGATGTGTCATGGGTCAAAGTTCGGCGCAATGCAAAATAATATGGATAAAAAATAAATCCTTAATATGGATAAGGATAAAAAAATGCTTTTTTTTTCCTTAAGTGAAAAAGTGACTTATGTGGTTGCCAGTTTGGTAGTCCAGTATATAGGAGGAATATATCAGGATAATCGTTCAGATAATATTTGTTTCCTGAATCCATGTATGGTATTTCAACAACAACTTTATTCAGACACAAACAATATTTTTAAGGTTATAAACTGTTATATCTATATAGCCTACAGGTGGCAGTAAACATGTAAACTTGTATAACTCCTAACATCCTCCCTTTCTTGTGAAATCAAGTAATATATAACATAAGATGATTGGATAACACAACACATTCCAAAGGTGACAATGTTTTATATAATGTATCTAGCATACAAAATCCTTATATCTTGCTGGTGTCCTAATAACCTTAGTTCTAGTATGTCTTGGTGTGACAGGAGCTTCACATTGTTGCATATGATCATCCATCCCTGTTTCTTCGGGAGTTGTCTCATCTGGAGATTTACCTGGTGTAATCACTTCACTTAATTCAATGTCAGATTTGTCATCCACAGTCCTCAGAAACTTCCTGTTTCTTCTGTACAACTGTCCATTTCCTTCCACTTTATAAGATCGTGGAGCAACTTTCTCCAAACAAATACCTTGTCGCCAAATTTACTCTGTTGACTACGGCGAGAGTTGTATTCGCATTGGCTGACCAATGCTTAGTTCGGGAAGTTTCTTGGCTCCTTTATCATAATATGCCTTTGCTTTTTTGCATCTTTCAGTTAGGTTCTCAACCACATCTTTTATAACCTTTGTAAACAGCAGTTTCCTAGCAGTCGGAAGTAAAGTCCTGGTCCTTCTTGACATTAGCCGTTGTACAGGACTACTGCTGGTGCCTTCTGATGGGGTATTTCTCCAGTCAAGAACTGCTTTCCAGATATCCTTGTTATCTCGTTTAGCTTTCTATATGAGTGATTTTGCTATTTTTACAGTAGCTTCAGCTTTACCGTTGGACTGACTGTGATATGGGGATGATGTAAGATGTTCAAATTCCCACTCTCTACAAAATCGTGCAAACTCTGAGCTGACAAACTGTGGTCCATTATCTGTAATTACAGAATCAGGGTTTCCATGTCTGCTAAAATGTGCTTTGCAACAATCTATAATTGTTTTAGAGGTGGTATCAGAAACTAAATCATTTTCCCAGAAATCTGAATAATAATCAACAATTATTAAGTAATCTTGTCCTGTTAAGGAAAATAAGTCCATGTCTAGTTTACTCCAGGGTAGTGTGGGCAATTTGTGAGTCTTCAGTGGTTCTTTTGTTTGTTTACGCATATACTCATTGCAAGCATTACAGTTCTTTATTGCCTCTATAATATCTGGGCCCATGTGTGGCCAAAAGATTACATCCTTGGCCTTGAGAAGGCATTCTTCTATTCCTAAGTGGCTAGAATGAGTCCTCGCTATCATTTCTGGGTGCACAATTTTTGGTATGATGACTCTGTGTCCTTTCTACAGAATTCCATTTTGTATGCTTATCTCATGTCTAAAGCCCCAGTAGTTCCTAATATGGTATTTTTTCTTTGTGGTCTGGCCATCCTGTAAGAACAGTTGTTTTTAATGCTTGCAAGACTTCATCTTGTTCTGTGAACTTCTGAATTTGTTGTAGGAGCAAATCAGACGCTCTTAGATATTCTGCAAAGTTGATCTCTTCCAGTTCCTTAGAAAATGCATCCTCTGATTGCATCAAGGAAATCTCATAATCTGGGGGGATCCTTGTCCATTGTTTTGTGAGGTAATGCTGTTCTTGATAAGAAGTCTGCAATATACATTTCTGATCTTTTTTTGTAAACCACATTCATGTTGTATTTTTGCAACTGTAGCATGATGTGCTGTAGACATTTTGGCGCTACTAGGAGAGTTTTAAAAAAAAAATGCTCTCTAGTGGCTTATGAGCAGTCTCAATGTTAATAATATTTTTTCCATGTAAGTACTAATTAAACTTCTGGCATGCATATACAATAGCAAGACATTCCTTTTCAATCTGGGCATATCTTTGTTCTGTTGAAGGTAGTGTACGTGATGCAAACTTCACTGGCTGACCTCCTTGCAAAAGTGTTACTCCAAGACCTTTTTCTTGATCAGGACGCAGGCCTTCTGCTGTGAGTAAATGGCCCATGTATGGTACCGAAGATAGCCTCAATCTCAGCTTCTTTTTATTGAATTTTAGGTTCAGCTTTCGTGCTCTCTCTGAGTCCAATCAAATTCTTGTCATGATCCTTTGTGGCATCCTCTGTAGAGTCAACCCAGCCATACACCAATATATCATCTGCAATAACTTCCACTCCGGGCAGGCCTTCTACTGCTTCATGTTGTCTACGTTGATATTATTCTGGCTCAGTAGCAATCCCAAAAGGCATGCGTAGCCATCAGTAACGCCCAAAAGGAGTCCAGAATGTAGTGAGATAACTGCTTTTAGTGTCCAGTTTTACTTGCCAGAAGCCATCCTTAGCATCCAAGACAGAACATACTTTTGCATTTGTTAAACTTGGCAGAATTTCCTCTATAGTGGGCATTGGATAATGTGAACATTTTAGTGCTTTATTTAAGTCTTTTGGATCAATGCATATTCGCAGCTTGCCTGGTTTCTTCAGCAATCATACTAATTATCCATGTCGTAGGTTCTATGTCCTTTTTTATCACTCCCAGTGTCTCTAATCTCTCTATTTTCGCCTTTAAGTCTGCTTTAAGTGGAGCCGGCACTCTACGTGGTTGGCGTTGAACAGGAGGCATTACTTCATCTATTTCTAGGTGATACTCTCCATGTAGACACCCTAGTCCTTTGAAAATGTCTCTATATTCAGTTGTGATCATTTCATAAGAAATGGGTGAAGTTGTAGTTGTTTGCTGGTCATCATGTAATAATACATTATGTTCTACATTCTGTGTGAGGAGGCCCATTTTCTGACATGTTTCTGCTGAGAGAAGTGGTTTGTGGTATAATTGTACCATTTTAATTTGACATTACTCTTCTGTAATATTGGATTTCCTTCTTTGACAATTTTGCAATAGTCTTTGTATGTCATAAGGTTGCAGGTGGCCACACAGTCTAACTGACCTTTTCCCTGCTTCTCTGTCAATTCTAAGTTCTAGTGGTACAAATCACTGTGATCCCAGACTGCTTACTGCTCTTATTTGATGAATAATAGTGAATACTGATTCTTCTGAGCTGCTGCTCTTGATCTGTACAGCCATATGTATTCTGGCATTTTCTTTCTGCCTGCGTTCTCTAGAAAAATGTTTTTGCTTTTTGCATTTACTACAGGTTTCTCCATATGCAGGACAGTGGTCTCTGCCCCAGGGGTGGTTGTTTCCACAGTATCTACATCTGATGTCAACAGACTGTGTTTTTATATGTTTTAGGCCTCATGCGCACGACCGTTGTGTGCATCCGTGGCCGTTGTGCCGTTTTCCTTTTTTTTTCACGGACCCATTGACTTTCAATGGGTCCGTGGAAAAATCGGAAAATGCACCGTTTTGCAGCCGAGACCGTGATCCGTGTATCCTGTCCGTCCCAAAAATATGACCTGTCCTATTTTTTTGACGGACAACGGTTCACGGACCCATTCAAGTCAATGGGTCTGTGAAAGAACACGGATGCACACAAGATTGGCATCCGTGTCCGTGATCCGTGGCCGTAGGTTACTTTCATACAGACGGATCCAAAGATCCGTCTGCATAGAAGCTTTTTCAGATCTAAGTTTTCACTTTGTGAAAACTCAGATCCGACAGTATATTCTAACACAGAAGCGTTCCCATGGTGATGGGGACGCTTCTAGTTAGAATACACTACAAACTGTGTACAAGACTGCCCCCTGCTGCCTGGCAGCACCCGATCTCTTACAGGGGGCCGTGATCAGCACAATTAACCCCTTCAGGTGCGGCACCTGAAGGGGTTAATTGTACTGTCATATCCCCCTGTAAGAGATCAGGGCTGCCAGGCAGCAGGGGGCAGACCCCCCTCCTCAGTTTGAATATCATTGGTGGCCAGTGCGGCCCCCCCCCTCCCTCTATTGTAATAATTTGTTGGTGGCACAGTGTGCGCCCCCCCGCCCCCCCTTCCTCCCTCTATTGTAATAATTTGTTGGTGGCACAGTGTGTGCCCCCCCCGCCCCCGCTTACTCCCTCTATTGTAATAATTCGTTGGTGGCACAGTGTGTGCCCCCCCTACCCACCCGCCCCCCCTTCCTCCCTCTATTGTAATAATTTGCTGGTGGCACAGTGTGCACCCCCATCGGCCCCCCCTCACTCTAGAGCATTAACAACATTGGTGGCCAGTGTGCCGCCTCTCATCTCCCCCCCGACCCCCCCCCCCCGATCATTGGTGGCAGCGGAGTTCCGATCGGAGTCCCAGTTTAATCGCTGGGGCTCCGATCGGTAACCATGGCAACCAGGATGCTACTGCAGTCCTGGTTGCCATGGTTACTTAGCAATAGTACAATAGTAGAAGATTCATACTTTCCTGCTGGCTGCTGTGATGTTCGCGTCCGGCCGGGAGCTCCACCTACTGGTAAGTGACAGGTCTGTGCGGCGCATTGCTAAATGAACTGTAACTTACCAGTAGGAGGAGCTCCCGGCCGGACACAGACATCGCAGCTCCCAGGTAAGTATGAATCTTTTACTATTGTACTATTGCTAAGTAACCCGCTGCCACCAATGATCAGGGGGGGGGGGAGATGGGAGGCCGCACACTGGCCACCAATGTTGTTAATGCTATAGAGGGAGGGGGGGCCGATGGGGGGCGCACACTGTGCCACCAACGAATTATTACAATAGAGGGAGGAAGGGGGGGCGCACACTGTGCCACCAACGAATTATTACAATAGAGGGAGGAAGGGGGGGCGATGGGGGGCACACACTGTGCCACCAACAAATTATTACAATAGAGGGAGGGAGGGGGGGCGGGGGGCCGCACACTGTGCCACCAACCTATTATTACAATAGAGGGAGGGAGGGGGGGACCGCACTGGCCACCAATGACATTCAAACTTGGGGGGGGTCTGCCCCCTGCTGCCTGGCAGCCCTGATCTCTTACAGGGGGATATGATAGTACAATTAACCCCTTCAGGTGCGGCACCTGAGGGGTTAATTGTGCTGATCACGGCCCCCTGTAAGAGATCAGGGGCTGCCAGGCAGCAGGGGGCAGTCATGTACACAGTTTGTAGTATATTCTAACTAGAAGCGCCCCCATCACCATTGGAACGCCTCTGTGTTAGAATATACTGTCGGAAATGAGTTTTCACGATGTAACTCATATCCGACAGTATATTCTAACATAGAGGCGTTCCCATGGTGATGGGGACGCTTCAAGTTAAAATATACCATCGGATTGGAGAAAACTCCGATCCGATGGTATAAAAGGGACTCCAGACTTTACATTGAAAGTCAATGGGGACGGATCCGTTTGAAATGGCACCATATTGTGTCAACGTCAAACGGATCCATCCCCATTGACTTGCATTGTAATTCAGGACGGATCCGTTTGGCTCCGCACGGCCAGTGGATCCTCCAAAAATCAAGGAAGACCCACGGACGAAAAAACGGTCACAGATCACGGACCTACGGACCCCGTTTTTGCGGACCGTGAAAAAATACTGTCGTGTGCATGAGGCCTTAGTAGTATAATGTACAGATTCAGTTTCACTTTTGATTTTTTAGCATTTCTGTAAATTCATGGTTTCTACACATATCAATGGCTCTCTGTAGGTTCAGGTCTGGTACTCTGAGCATTCTCTTTCTAGCATTAATGTCTTTTGATCCCAGAACGATTCTGTCTCTGATAAGTTCATCATGTAATACTCCATACTCACATGTAGCGGCTAGTTGCCTCAGTCTAGTCACATACTGATCTATAGTTTCCAATGGGCCTTGGTTTGTGGTATTGAATATATACCTCTCATATATGTTGTTACGTGAAGGCATAAAATGACTCTGTAATGCATCCAGAGTTTTCTCTATGTCCTACTTGGCATCAGAGAGTGAGAGGTGCTGATAAATACGCAGACAGTCTCTCCCCATCACCGAGCGCAGTGTCGCTAATCTTACCTTGGAGTCTTTCTTATCAAGTTCAGTTGCCGCCTCATAATCTTCCCACTGGGATTTGAAATATGTCCAGTTAACTGCTAGGTCCCCTTTACAGTCCATGGGAGAATGCACAGGGAAGTTGTTTGCAGCCATTTTCTGTAACGCTGTGTGTCTCTAATTATCAAATTACCAGAGAAACAATTCTTTTGCTCTGAAATTAGGACTTTAGTGGTTTCTAAAACACCAAAGCCCTCTCCACTTCTGACACCGTGTTTCCTCAGGCGATGTGAGGTATTTCAACAACAACTTTATTCAGACACAAACAATATAACAAAGGTTCTAAACTGTCATATCTATATAGCCTACAGGTGGCAGTAAACATTGTAACATGTATAACTCTTAACAATATTGCTCCTGATATTATTAGTTTAGTGCCGAAATATATTGGTATTGTATAAACCAGACTAATGTCCTTTTGACCATATACTGGACGTCCAAATCACTTCTCTATCTGCGATGAAATGACACCTGAGGTGCTGTTCTTACTTTGGTATCACAGTTGGCCAGGGATGTCATGTGACCGCTCCTCTGAAGATGCTTGCTGTGATGCATGCTGGGATTTTTTCTTTGACTTTGCAGCTGCTCCGCCCACACAGCCTCTCATCTATGGGAGCATACTATGCTGATCACATTATAAAAATGATATATACACAGTATATCTCTCATTATACTAATACCTCTTGGCTTTAGTTATTATCTGGGGCCATATTTTTTTTTTTTTTTATGCGTATTGTGGCCAACCCCTTTAATAGCTGGACATTTTACTGTGTAATCAGATTATTGCAGATTATTCTTACAACTGGAGGGAGGGGGAAAGGGTTTGGGTGATTGTGGTATGAAAACTGCTTTACAGTAAGAGATTGGGTCTTAGGTCTAAACTTTATGTGTCAAGTCTAATGAACCCACACAACAGGTGAAATTCCCTATAAAAGCTATGTGTGTTTTGAACCATTTCTATTTGCTGTCTTCTATAAACTTGTGCCTTATGGAGCTCCTATGGAGACCTATGTTTTCAATGGTAACAATTAGAGATGAGCAAAGTTTTGAAAATTTGATTCAGCCTGTTTGCCAAGAAATTCAATTTGTGCCAAATTAATTAGTCAGAATCACCATAAATCAGGTATACCCATATGTCATTGCGGCTAAGGGAATGTATGGAGCGGGCTGCTGTAGTGAGCACTCTTAATACAGGGCAGTAATATTGACAGTAGTAGCTCCATGACAGAGTAGGGAATGTGTCAGCAGCAGATATGCACACAGCGATATATCACACCTGACTTTAATACTGAAACACACTGTGTGACTAAAATAACATATTAACGCTGAATGTTGGTGCACTGCACAGTGATGCACACAGTGATATATTACACCTGCCTTTAATACTGAAGCACACTGTGTGACTAAAATAACATATTAACGCTGAATGTTGGTGCACTGCACAGTGATGCACACAGCGATATATTACACCTGCCTTTAATACTGAGGCACAGTAACTGTATTACTAAAATAACAGATTAACTCTGAATCTCGGTGCACTGCACAGTGATGTACAGGGTGATACATTACACCTGTCTTTAATACTGAGGCACAGAAACTATATCCCTAAGAGAACGGATTAACTATGAATGTGGGTGCACTGCACAGTGATGCACATGGTGATGCAGTCTCCCTTTCCAATATTGTCCTATTAACAGTTTGCAGCAGCACTGTCCGTAGCGCATGAGAGGTTGCCACATCTCTACCTATGCACAGCTCACAGGACAATGGCGGAGATTGCTCCAGATGAGGCTTTTCTAGGACTGCAACATCATAGGGGATGGCTGGCTGCACAGAATTATGGGTGATCTCGTGTTCCCAGGCTTCTGACTTTCACTCTGTAACACTTGCAGCAGCCATTTTAGGAATAAATGATTCATTACCACGAAGTGCGACCAAATTCTGCTTCAGGTGCTTCAATTAGCCCAACAATTGTAACAATAAACAAATAAACGTGCAATTCTGTATTCATCTATTACTTACGCTCTTCTATTGTTACCAAGAAGATGGAGCAGAAAAAGTGGAGTATCACATAGAGGCTATACAGGGATTGTTTGCGGTCTGTAACTATGGAAATACATACATCTGCATAGAAGTTGTGCACCTTAAATCAAATTGTAACGGTTCATATTCAAGACTATTTCTATTTTTTATCTTAATTTTTATGCTCTGGGAAAATTAACATAGTTAAAAGGTATATGTTCTTCAGGACTATAATTTTGTGGGTTAACTTACAAAAGACGATTTATGTATCCAAGCTGTTGGTAAGAAAATTGCAAAACGATTAATCAAACCAACTTTCATTAATTACCATTCAACATCTGTTCGGTCAGTGCCTGGACATTTCTGTTGGCCTCTTGTAACTTTCTATTCTTCTCAGGCTTTTCTCTTTCTATGGCCTATAGAGGGAGAAGGAAAAAAAAAAACACATTTCATTAACAGGAAATACATTAGTTGAGACTGTACAGATAGATGTGCCACATTTTTAGCTTGTAATAACTGTAGAAGGAAGTGGTATAATTGTGCATATATGTGTGTGTGTGTGTGTGTATATATATATATATATATATATATATATATATATATATATTTATATATACAGTCCTGCCCATAATTATTCATACCCTTGGCAAATTTTGACTTATAGTTACTTTTATTCAACCAGCAAGTCATTTTTTGATGGGAAATGACATAGGTGTCTCCCAAAAGATAAGACGATGTACAAGAGGCATTATTGTGGAAAAAAACCACATTTCTTTTATTTACATTTGAGCATAAAATACAAGATGTTCCACACTGTGGAAAATCTCAGAGGACGTGGTCGGAAGCCAAAAGTGACACCTGTGCTGGCCAGGAGGATAGTTAGAGAGGTGAAAAAGAATCCAAGGATCACCACCAAGGCCCCCCTGGTGAATCTGGGCTCTGCTGGTGGCAATGTCTCAAGTCAGACAATCCAACGGACACTGCACACTGCTGGGTTCCACTTCTCCAGATAAGGCACACAAAAGCTTATCTGGACGAAGAAGAATACTTTTGGTCTTCTGTGTTATGGTCAGTAGAGTTGAGCGAACACCTGGATGTTCGGGTTCGAGAAGTTCGGCCGAACATCCCGGAAATGTTCGGGTTCGGGATCCGAACCCGATCCGAACTTCGTCCCGAACCCGAACCCCATTGAAGTCAATGGGGACCCGAACTTTTCGGCACTAAAAAGGCTGTAAAACAGCCCAGGAAAGAGCTAGAGGGCTGCAAAAGGCAGCAACATGTAGGTAAATCCCCTGCAAACAAATGTGGATAGGGAAATGAATTAAAATAAAAATTAAATAAATAAAAATTAACCAAAATCAATTGGAGAGAGGTTCCATAGCAGAGAATCTGGCTTCCCGTCACCCACCACTGGAACAGTCCATTCTCAGATATTTAGGCCCCGGCACCCAGGCAGAGGAGAGAGGTCCCGTAACAGAGAATCTGTCTTCATTTCAGCAGAGAATTAGTCTGCATGTCATAGCAGAGAATGAGGCTTCACGTCAGCCACCACTGCAACAGTCCATTGGCATATATTTAGGCCCAGCACACACACAGGCAGAGGAGAGAGGTCCCGTAACAGAGAATCTGGCTTCATGTCAGCAGAGAATCAGTCTGCATGTCATAGCAGAGAATCAGGCTTCACGTCAGCCACCACTGCAACAGTCCATTGTCATAAATTTAGGCCCAGCACCCAGGCAGAGGAGAGAGGTCCCGTAACAGAGAATCTGGCTTCATGTCAGCAGAGAATCAGTCTTCATATCATAGCAGAGAATCAGGCTTCACGTCACCCACCACTGTAAGAGTCAATTTTCATAAATTTAGGCCCAGAACCCAGGCAGAGGAGAAAGGTCCCGTAACGGACAATCTGGCTTCATGTCAGCAGAGAATCAGTCTTCATATCATAGCAGAGAATCAGGCTTCACGTCACCCACCACTGTAAGAGTCAATTTTCATAAATTTAGGCCCAGAACCCAGGCAGAGGAGAAAGGTCCCGTAACAGACAATCTGGCTTCATGTCAGCAGAGAATCAGTCTTCATATCATAGCAGAGAATCAGGCTTCACGTCACCCACCACTGTAAGAGTCAATTTTCATAAATTTAGGCCCAGAACCCAGGTAGAGGAGAAAGGTCCCGTAACAGACAATCTGGCTTCATGACAGCAGAGAATCAGTCTGCATGTCATAGCAGAGAATCAGGCTTCACGTCAGCCACCACTGCAACAGTCCATTGTCATAAATTTAGGCCCAGCACCCAGGCAGAGGAGAGAGGTCCCGTAACAGAGGATCTGGCTTCATGTCAGCAGAGAATCAGTCTGCATGTCATAGCAGAGAATGAGGCTTCACGTCAGCCACCACTGCAACAGTCCATTGGCATATATTTAGGCCCAGCACACACACAGGCAGAGGAGAGAGGTCCCGTAACAGACAATCTGGCTTCATGTCAGCAGAGAATTAGTCTGCATGTCATAGCAGAGAATGAGGCTTCACGTCACCCACCACTGCAACAGTCCATTGGCATATATTCAGGCCCAGCACCCAGGCAGAGGAGAGAGGTCCCGTAACAGAGGATCTGGCTTCATGTCAGCAGAGAATCAGTCTGCATGTCATAGCAGAGAATCAGGCTTCACGTCAGCCACCACTGCAACAGTCCATTGTCATAAATTTAGGCCCAGCACCCAGGCAGAGGAGAGAGGTCCCGTAACAGAGGATCTGGCTTCATGTCAGCAGAGAATCAGTCTGCATGTCATAGCAGAGAATCAGGCTTCACGTCAGCCACCACTGCAACAGTCCATTGTCATAAATTTAGGCCCAGCACCCAGGCAGAGGAGAGAGGTCCCGTAACAGACAATCTGGCTTCATGTCAGCAGAGAATTAGTCTGCATGTCATAGCAGAGAATCAGGCTTCATGTCAGCCACCACTGCAACAGTCCATTGGCATATATTTAGGCCTAGCACACAGGCAGAGGAGAGGTTCATTCAACTTTGGGTAGCATCGCAATATAATGGTAAAATGAAAATAAAAATAGGATTGAATGAGGAAGTGCCCTGGAGTCCAATAATATATGGTTATGGGGAGGTAGTTAATGTCTAATCTGGACAAGGGACGGACAGGTCCTGTGGGATCCATGCCTGGTTCATTTTTATGAACGTCAGCTTGTCCACATTGGCTGTAGACAGGCGGCTGCGTTTGTCTGTAATGACGCCCCCTGCCGTGCTGAATACACGTTCAGACAAAACGCTGGCTGCCGGGCAGGCCAGCACCTCCAAGGCATAAAAGGCTAGCTCTGGCCACGTGGACAATTTAGAGACCCAGAAGTTGAATGGGGCCGAACCATCAGTCAGTACGTGGAGGGGTGTGCACACGTACTGTTCCACCATGTTAGTGAAATGTTGCCTCCTGCTAACACGTTGCGTATCAGGTGGTGGTGCAGTTAGCTGTGGCGTGTTGACAAAAGTTTTCCACATCTCTGCCATGCTAACCCTGCCCTCAGAGGAGCTGGCCGTGACACAGCTGCCTTGGCGACCTCTTGCTCCTCCTCTGCCTTGGCCTTGGGCTTCCACTTGTTCCCCTGTGACATTTGGGAATGCTCTCAGTAGCGCGTCTACCAACGTGCGCTTGTACTCGCGCATCTTCCTATCACGCTCCAGTGCAGGAAGTAAGGTGGGCACATTGTCTTTGTAGCGTGGATCCAGCAGGGTGGCAACCCAGTAGTCCGCACAGGTTAAAATGTGGGCAACTCTGCTGTCGTTGCGCAGGCACTGCAGCATGTAGTCGCTCATGTGTGCCAGGCTGCCCAGGGGTAAGGACAAGCTGTCCTCTGTGGGAGGCGTATCGTCATCGTCCTGCCTTTCCCCCCAGCCACGCACCAGTGATGGACCCGAGCTGCGTTGGGTGCCACCCCGCTGTGACCATGCTTCATCCTCATCCTCCTCCACCTCCTCCTCATCCTCGTCCTCCTCGTCCTCCAGTAGTGGGCCCTGGCTGGCCACATTTGTACCTGGCCTCTGCTGTTGCAAAAAACCTCCCTCTGAGTCACTTCGAAGAGACTGGCCTGAAAGTGCTAAAAATGACCCCTCTTCCTCATCCTCCTCCTCCTCCTCCTGGGCCACCTCCTGTTCCATCATCGCCCTAAGTGTTTTCTCAAGGAGACATAGAAGTGGTATTGTAACGCTGATAACGGTGTCATCGCCACTGGCCATGTTGGTGGAGTACTCGAAACAGCGCAACAGGGCACACAGGTCTCGCATGGAGGCCCAGTCATTGGTGGTGAAGTGGTGCTGTTCTGTAGTGCGACTGACCCGTGCGTGCTGCAGCTGAAACTCCACTATGGCCTGCTGCTGCTCGCACAGTCTGTCCAGCATGTGCAAGGTGGAGTTCCACCTGGTGGGCACGTCGCATATGAGGCGGTGAGCGGGAAGGCCGAAGTTACGCTGTAGCGCAGACAGGCGAGCAGCGGCAGGATGTGAACACCGGAAGCGCGAACAGACGGCCCGCACTTTATGCAGCAGCTCTGACATGTCGGGGTAGTTGTGAATGAACTTCTGCACCACCAAATTCAGCACATGCGCCAAGCAAGGGATGTGCGTCAAATTGGCTAGTCCCAGAGCTGCAACGAGATTTCGCCCATTATCACACACCACCAGGCCGGGCTTGAGGCTCACCGGCAGCAACCACTCGTCGGTCTGTTGTTCAATACCCCGCCACAACTCCTGTGCGGTGTGGGGCCTGTCCCCCAAACATATGAGTTTCAGAATGGCCTGCTGACGTTTACCCCGGGCTGTGCTGAAGTTGGTGGTGAAGGTGTGTGGCTGACTGGATGAGCAGGTGGAAGAAGAGGAGGAGGAAGCCGAGAAGGAGGAGGTGGCAACAGGAGGCAAAGAATGTTGCCCTGCGATCCTTGGCGGCGGCAGGACGTGCGCCAAACAGCTCTCCGCCTGGGGCCCAGCTGCCACTACATTTACCCAGTGTGCAGTTAGGGAGATATAGCGTCCCTGGCCGTGCTTACTGGTCCACGTATCTGTGGTTAGGTGGACCTTGCTACAGATGGCGTTGCGCAGTGCACACTTGATTTTATCGGATACTTGGTTGTGCAGGGAAGGCACGGCTCTCTTGGAGAAGTAGTGCCGGCTGGGAACAACATACTGTGGGACAGCAAGCGACATGAGCTGTTTGAAGCTGTCTGTGTCCACCAGCCTAAATGACAGCATTTCATAGGCCAGTAGTTTAGAAATGCTGGCATTCAGGGCCAGGGATCGAGGGTGGCTAGGTGGGAATTTACGCTTTCTATCAAATGTTTGTGAGATGGAGAGCTGAACGCTGGCGTGTGACATGGTTGAGACGCTTGGTGACGGAGGTGGTGGTGGTGGTGTTGGTGGTACATCCCCTGTTTGCTGGGCGGCAGGTGCCAACGTTCCTCCAGAGGCGGAGGAAGAGGCCGAGGCGGCAGCAGCAGAATAGGCCGAGGCGGCAGCAGCAGAAGAGGTAGCAGGGGGAGCCTGAGTGACTTCCTTGGTTTTAAGGTGTTTACTCCACTGCAGTTCATGCTTTGCATGCAGGTGCCTGGTCATGCAGGTTGTGCTCAGGTTCAGAACGTTAATGCCTCGCTTCAGGCTCTGATGGCACAGCGTGCAAACCACTCGGGTCTTGTCGTCAGCACATTGTTTGAAGAAGTGCCATGCCAGGGAACTCCTTGAAGCTGCCTTTGGGGTGCTCGGTCCCAGATGGCGGCGGTCAGTAGCAGGCGGAGTCTCTTGGCGGCGGGTGTTCTGCTTTTGCCCACTGCTCCCTCTTTTGCTACGCTGTTGGCTCGGTCTCACCACTGCCTCTTCCTCCGAACTGTGAAAGTCAGTGGCACGACCTTCATTCCATGTGGGGTCTAGGACCTCATCGTCCCCTGCATCGTCTTCCACCCAGTCTTGATCCCTGACCTCCTGTTCAGTCTGCACACTGCAGAAAGACGCAGCAGTTGGCACCTGTGTTTCGTCATCATCAGAGACATGCTGAGGTGGTATTCCCATGTCCTCATCATCAGGAAACATAAGTGGTTGTGCGTCAGTGCATTCTATGTCTTTCACCGCTGGGGAAGGGCTAGGTGGATGCCCTTGGGAAACCCTGCCAGCGGAGTCTTCAAACAGCATAAGAGACTGCTGCATAACTTGAGGCTGAGACAGTTTCCCTGGTATGCATGGGGGTGATGTGACAGACTGATGGGGTTGGTTTTCAGGCGCCATCTGTGCGCTTTCTGCAGAAGACTGGGTGGGAGATAATGTGAACGTGCTGGATCCACTGTCGGCCACCCAATTGACTAATGCCTGTACCTGCTCAGGCCTTACCATCCTTAGAACGGCATTGGGCCCCACCATATATCGCTGTAAATTCTGGCGGCTACTGGGACCTGAGGTAGTTGGTACACTAGGACGTGTGGATGTGGCAGAACGGCCACGTCCTCTCCCAGCACCAGAGGGTCCACTAACACCACCACGACCATGTCCACGTCCGCGTCCCTTACTAGATGTTTTTCTCATTGTTATGGTTCACCACAACAACAAATATATTATTTGGCCCAATGTATTGTATTCAAATTCAGCGGGATATAAATTTGAGGCCTAGTATTTAGGCGCTGGGTGACCGGTATGGATTTAGTGACAGAATTAGACTTGGAAATGCACAGAAGCGTGTGTGTGAAGTTATTCTGAATGACCCAATGTGCACCTTGAATATTATATACCCTTTTTGGGATAGATTTCAAATAGCTCTGATATAGCAGGAACCACTAAATTATGAAATTGCTAAATTGGGAATTGTACTTCAACCCAGAACAAAAAATGTGCTTTGACGGGCACTAAATAACTTTCCCAGCTACAACAGGACAGCGGTAACGAGAGATTTAGAGGGATTTAAATTTGAGGCCTAGTATTTAGGCGCTGGGTGACAGGTATGGGTTTAGTGACAGAATTAGACTTGGAAATACACAGTAGCGGGTGTGTGTGAAGTTATTCTGAATGACCCAATGTGCACCTTGAATATTATATACCCTTTTAGGGATAGATTTCAAATAGCTCTGATATAGCAGAAACCACTAAATTATGAAATTGCTAAATTGGGAATTGTACTTCAACCCAGAACAAAAAATGTGCTTTGACGGACACTAAATATCTTGCCCAGCAACAACAGTACAGCGGTGGGTAACGAGAGATTTAGAGGGATTTAAATTTGAGGCCTAGTATTTAGGCGCTGGGTCACCGGTATGGATTTAGTGACAGAATTAGACTTGGAAATGCACAGAAGCGTGTGTGTGAAGTTATTCTGAATGACCCTATGTGCACCTTCAATATTATATACCCTTTTAGGGATAGATTTCAAATAGCTCTGATATAGCAGAAACCACTAAATTATGAAATTGCTAAATTGGGAATTGTACTTCAACCCAGAACAAAAAATGTGCTTTGACGGACACTAAATATCTTGCCCAGCAACAACAGTACAGCGGTGGGTAACGAGAGATTTAGAGGGATTTAAATTTGAGGCCTAGTATTTAGGCGCTGGGTCACCGGTATGGATTTAGTGACAGAATTAGACTTGGAAATGCACAGAAGCGTGTGTGTGAAGTTATTCTGAATGACCCTATGTGCACCTTCAATATTATATACCCTTTTAGGGATAGATTTCAATTAGCTCTGATATAGCAGAAACCACTAAATTATGAAATTGCTAAATTGGGAATTGTACTTCAACCCAGAACAAAAATGTGCTTTGACGGACACTAAATATCTTGCCCAGCAACAACAGTACAGCGGTGGGTAACGAGAGATTTAGAGGGATTTAAATTTGAGGCCTAGTATTTAGGCGCTGGGTCACCGGTATGGATTTAGTGACAGAATTAGACTTGGAAATGCACAGAAGCGTGTGTGTGAAGTTATTCTGAATGACCCTATGTGCACCTTCAATATTATATACCCTTTTAGGGATAGATTTCAAATAGCTCTGATATAGCAGAAACCACTAAATTATGAAATTGCTAAATTGGGAATTGTACTTCAACCCAGAACAAAAAATGTGCTTTGACGGACACTAAATATCTTGCCCAGCAACAACAGTACAGCGGTGGGTAACGAGAGATTTAGAGGGATTTAAATTTGAGGCCTAGTATTTAGGCGCTGGGTCACCGGTATGGATTTAGTGACAGAATTAGACTTGGAAATGCACAGAAGCGTGTGTGTGAAGTTATTCTGAATGACCCTATGTGCACCTTCAATATTATATACCCTTTTAGGGATAGATTTCAAATAGCTCTGATATAGCAGAAACCACTAAATTATGAAATTGCTAAATTGGGAATTGTACTTCAACCCAGAACAAAAAATGTGCTTTGACGGACACTAAATATCTTGCCCAGCAACAACAGTACAGCGGTGGGTAACGAGAGATTTAGAGGGATTTAAATTTGAGGCCTAGTATTTAGGCGCTGGGTCACCGGTATGGATTTAGTGACAGAATTAGACTTGGAAATGCACAGAAGCGTGTGTGTGAAGTTATTCTGAATGACCCTATGTGCACCTTCAATATTATATACCCTTTTAGGGATAGATTTCAAATAGCTCTGATATAGCAGAAACCACTAAATTATGAAATTGCTAAATTGGGAATTGTACTTCAACCCAGAACAAAAAATGTGCTTTGACGGACACTAAATATCTTGCCCAGCAACAACAGTACAGCGGTGGGTAACGAGAGATTTAGAGGGATTTAAATTTGAGGCCTAGTATTTAGGCGCTGGGTCACCGGTATGGATTTAGTGACAGAATTAGACTTGGAAATGCACAGAAGCGTGTGTGTGAAGTTATTCTGAATGACCCTATGTGCACCTTCAATATTATATACCCTTTTAGGGATAGATTTCAAATAGCTCTGATATAGCAGAAACCACTAAATTATGAAATTGCTAAATGGGGAATTGTACTTCAACCCAGAACAAAAAATGTGCTTTGACGGACACTAAATATCTTGCCCAGCAACAACAGTACAGCGGTGGGTAACGAGAGATTTAGAGGGATTTAAATTTGAGGCCTAGTATTTAGGCGCTGGGTCACCGGTATGGATTTAGTGACAGAATTAGACTTGGAAATGCACAGAAGCGTGTGTGTGAAGTTATTCTGAATGACCCTATGTGCACCTTCAATATTATATACCCTTTTAGGGATAGATTTCAAATAGCTCTGATATAGCAGAAACCACTAAATTATGAAATTGCTAAATTGGGAATTGTACTTCAACCCAGAACAAAAAATGTGCTTTGACGGACACTAAATATCTTGCCCAGCAACAACAGTACAGCGGTGGGTAACGAGAGATTTAGAGGGATTTAAATTTGAGGCCTAGTATTTAGGCGCTGGGTCACCGGTATGGATTTAGTGACAGAATTAGACTTGGAAATGCACAGAAGCGTGTGTGTGAAGTTATTCTGAATGACCCTATGTGCACCTTCAATATTATATACCCTTTTAGGGATAGATTTCAAATAGCTCTGATATAGCAGAAACCACTAAATTATGAAATTGCTAAATTGGGAATTGTACTTCAACCCAGAACAAAAATGTGCTTTGACGGACACTAAATATCTTGCCCAGCAACAACAGTACAGCGGTGGGTAACGAGAGATTTAGAGGGATTTAAATTTGAGGCCTAGTATTTAGGCGCTGGGTCACCGGTATGGATTTAGTGACAGAATTAGACTTGGAAATGCACAGAAGCGTGTGTGTGAAGTTATTCTGAATGACCCTATGTGCACCTTCAATATTATATACCCTTTTAGGGATAGATTTCAAATAGCTCTGATATAGCAGAAACCACTAAATTATGAAATTGCTAAATTGGGAATTGTACTTCAACCCAGAACAAAAAATGTGCTTTGACGGACACTAAATATCTTGCCCAGCAACAACAGTACAGCGGTGGGTAACGAGAGATTTAGAGGGATTTAAATTTGAGGCCTAGTATTTAGGCGCTGGGTCACCGGTATGGATTTAGTGACAGAATTAGACTTGGAAATGCACAGAAGCGTGTGTGTGAAGTTATTCTGAATGACCCTATGTGCACCTTCAATATTATATACCCTTTTAGGGATAGATTTCAAATAGCTCTGATATAGCAGAAACCACTAAATTATGAAATTGCTAAATTGGGAATTGTACTTCAACCCAGAACAAAAAATGTGCTTTGACGGACACTAAATATCTTGCCCAGCAACAACAGTACAGCGGTGGGTAACGAGAGATTTAGAGGGATTTAAATTTGAGGCCTAGTATTTAGGCGCTGGGTCACCGGTATGGATTTAGTGACAGAATTAGACTTGGAAATGCACAGAAGCGTGTGTGTGAAGTTATTCTGAATGACCCTATGTGCACCTTCAATATTATATACCCTTTTAGGGATAGATTTCAAATAGCTCTGATATAGCAGAAACCACTAAATTATGAAATTGCTAAATTGGGAATTGTACTTCAACCCAGAACAAAAAATGTGCTTTGACGGACACTAAATATCTTGCCCAGCAACAACAGTACAGCGGTGGGTAACGAGAGATTTAGAGGGATTTAAATTTGAGGCCTAGTATTTAGGCGCTGGGTCACCGGTATGGATTTAGTGACAGAATTAGACTTGGAAATGCACAGAAGCGTGTGTGTGAAGTTATTCTGAATGACCCTATGTGCACCTTCAATATTATATACCCTTTTAGGGATAGATTTCAAATAGCTCTGATATAGCAGAAACCACTAAATTATGAAATTGCTAAATTGGGAATTGTACTTCAACCCAGAACAAAAAATGTGCTTTGACGGACACTAAATATCTTGCCCAGCAACAACAGTACAGCGGTGGGTAACGAGAGATTTAGAGGGATTTAAATTTGAGGCCTAGTATTTAGGCGCTGGGTCACCGGTATGGATTTAGTGACAGAATTAGACTTGGAAATGCACAGAAGCGTGTGTGTGAAGTTATTCTGAATGACCCTATGTGCACCTTCAATATTATATACCCTTTTAGGGATAGATTTCAAATAGCTCTGATATAGCAGAAACCACTAAATTATGAAATTGCTAAATTGGGAATTGTACTTCAACCCAGAACAAAAAATGTGCTTTGACGGACACTAAATATCTTGCCCAGCAACAACAGTACAGCGGTGGGTAACGAGAGATTTAGAGGGATTTAAATTTGAGGCCTAGTATTTAGGCGCTGGGTCACCGGTATGGATTTAGTGACAGAATTAGACTTGGAAATGCACAGAAGCGTGTGTGTGAAGTTATTCTGAATGACCCTATGTGCACCTTCAATATTATATACCCTTTTAGGGATAGATTTCAAATAGCTCTGATATAGCAGAAACCACTAAATTATGAAATTGCTAAATTGGGAATTGTACTTCAACCCAGAACAAAAAATGTGCTTTGACGGACACTAAATATCTTGCCCAGCAACAACAGTACAGCGGTGGGTAACGAGAGATTTAGAGGGATTTAAATTTGAGGCCTAGTATTTAGGCGCTGGGTCACCGGTATGGATTTAGTGACAGAATTAGACTTGGAAATGCACAGAAGCGTGTGTGTGAAGTTATTCTGAATGACCCTATGTGCACCTTCAATATTATATACCCTTTTAGGGATAGATTTCAAATAGCTCTGATATAGCAGAAACCACTAAATTATGAAATTGCTAAATTGGGAATTGTACTTCAACCCAGAACAAAAAATGTGCTTTGACGGACACTAAATATCTTGCCCAGCAACAACAGTACAGCGGTGGGTAACGAGAGATTTAGAGGGATTTAAATTTGAGGCCTAGTATTTAGGCGCTGGGTCACCGGTATGGATTTAGTGACAGAATTAGACTTGGAAATGCACAGAAGCGTGTGTGTGAAGTTATTCTGAATGACCCTATGTGCACCTTCAATATTATATACCCTTTTAGGGATAGATTTCAAATAGCTCTGATATAGCAGAAACCACTAAATTATGAAATTGCTAAATTGGGAATTGTACTTCAACCCAGAACAAAAAATGTGCTTTGACGGACACTAAATATCTTGCCCAGCAACAACAGTACAGCGGTGGGTAACGAGAGATTTAGAGGGATTTAAATTTGAGGCCTAGTATTTAGGCGCTGGGTCACCGGTATGGATTTAGTGACAGAATTAGACTTGGAAATGCACAGAAGCGTGTGTGTGAAGTTATTCTGAATGACCCTATGTGCACCTTCAATATTATATACCCTTTTAGGGATAGATTTCAAATAGCTCTGATATAGCAGAAACCACTAAATTATGAAATTGCTAAATTGGGAATTGTACTTCAACCCAGAACAAAAATGTGCTTTGACGGACACTAAATATCTTGCCCAGCAACAACAGTACAGCGGTGGGTAACGAGAGATTTAGAGGGATTTAAATTTGAGGCCTAGTATTTAGGCGCTGGGTCACCGGTATGGATTTAGTGACAGAATTAGACTTGGAAATGCACAGAAGCGGTGTGTGTGAAGTTATTCTGAATGACCCTATGTGCACCTTCAATATTATATACCCTTTTAGGGATAGATTTCAAATAGCTCTGATATAGCAGAAACCACTAAATTATGAAATTGCTAAATTGGGAATTGTACTTCAACCCAGAACAAAAATGTGCTTTGACGGACACTAAATATCTTGCCCAGCAACAACAGTACAGCGGTGGGTAACGAGAGATTTAGAGGGAATTAAATTTGAGGCCTAGTATTTAGGCGCTGGGTCACCGGTATGGATTTAGTGACAGAATTAGACTTGGAAATGCACAGAAGCGGTGTGTGTGAAGTTATTCTGAATGACCCTATGTGCACCTTCAATATTATATACCCTTTTAGGGATAGATTTCAAATAGCTCTGATATAGCAGGAACCACTAAATTATGAAATTGCTAAATTGGGAATTGTACTTCAACCCAGAACAAAAAATGTGCTTTGACGGACACTAAATATCTTGCCCAGCAACAACAGTACAGCGGTGGGTAACGAGAGATTTAGAGGGATTTAAATTTGAGGCCTAGTATTTAGGCGCTGGGTCACCGGTATGGATTTAGTGACAGAATTAGACTTGGAAATACACAGTAAGTCGGTGTGTGTGAAGTTATTCTGAATGACCCTATGTGCACCTTCAATATTATATACCCTTTTAGGGATAGATTTCAAATAGCTCTGATATAGCAGAAACCACTAAATTATGAAATTGCTAAATTGGGAATTGTACTTCAACCCAGAACAAAAATGTGCTTTGACGGACACTAAATATCTTGCCCAGCAACAACAGTACAGCGGTGGGTAACGAGAGATTTAGAGGGAATTAAATTTGAGGCCTAGTATTTAGGCGCTGGGTCACCGGTATGGATTTAGTGACAGAATTAGACTTGGAAATACACAGTAGCAGGTGTGTGTGAAGTTATTCTGAATGACCCTATGTGCACCTTCAATATTATTATACCCTTTTAGGGATAGATTTCAAATAGCTCTGATTATAGCAGGAAACCACTAAATTATGAAATTGCTAAATTGGGAATTGTACTTCAACCCAGAACAAAAAATGTTGCTTTGACGGACACTAAATATCTTGCCCAGCAACAACAGTACAGCGGTGGGTAACGAGAGATTTAGAGGGATTAAATTTGAGGCCTAGTATTAGGCGCTGGGTCACCGGTATGGATTTAGTGACAGAATTAGACTTGGAAATGCACAGAAGCGTGTGTGTGAAGTTATTCTGAATGACCCTATGTGCACCTTCAATATTATATACCTTTTAGGGATAGATTTCAAATAGCTCTGATATAGCAGAAACCACTAAATTATGAAATTGCTAAATTGGGAATTGTACTTCAACCCAGAACAAAAAATGTGCTTTGACGGACACTAAATATCTTGCCCAGCAACAACAGTACAGCGGTGGGTAACGCGAGATTTAGAGGGATTTAAATTTGAGGCCTAGTATTTAGGCGCTGGGTCACCGGTATGGATTTAGTGACAGAATTAGACTTGGAAATGCACAGAAGCGTGTGTGTGAAGTTATTCTGAATGACCCTATGTGCACCTTCAATATTATATACCCTTTTAGGGATAGATTTCAAATAGCTCTGATATAGCAGAAACCACTAAATTATGAAATTGCTAAATTGGGAATTGTACTTCAACCCAGAACAAAAAATGTGCTTTGACGGACACTAAATATCTTGCCCAGCAACAACAGTACAGCGGTGGGTAACG